>NC_051210.1:66808461-67108563 GCF_015220075.1 Falco rusticolus | reverse complement strand
GTGGAGATAACACCAATCCTGCCCTATCTCAGAGAGGTAGTAGTGGGATAAAAACCATTAGTGATTGCTGAGTGCTAAGACGTAATTGCGATGAGGGCCATGACGTGCCCCCACAGACAGCAGGTCTTGAAAACATTCAAGGCAAGTATGACTCCTTTTCAGCTGTAACTAACTTTGTTGCTTTTAATTTTATGAAACTTAAGAAATTCACATCAGTTTAGAACACTGGAGAGTAGACTTGTTAGAAGAGAGATTAATAAAAACTATTAAGTAATATTATTTAAGTTAAAACAGTTTGTAAAGCACACTGTAAAAAGTACTTTTATCCTCTAAAAGAAAAAGGAAACTGAGCAAGAAGGACATTAAGTGGCTTTAGAATTAGCTGCTAACGGGGCTGAAACACACTGATGGGACTAATATACAGCCCAGAAGTCATCTTTTCCCTTTCCATTTTAAGAAAGCATAGCAGTTCCAGCTGGGCCATGACGAGACCATTTTCATACAGCATTATGACATAGGAGTTTCCCAGTTCACATGTTTGAAACACCAAGTGATTCTTTCCTAAGATTTGTTTTCTATCATAGCATCCATTAATGTGAAGTAGTTTTTGATGCATAAAGCATAATCTAAAATCGGAAAGCAATATGAAAATATGATTTTATTGGTTTAGGTTTCTTGCCTGGAAAATTTACTGTTAATAAGCAAGGGGGAATGAAGATATATAGATATTTAATACTTGGCTTTTCTACCTTCATTAGGGTTCTGACAGAGGAAAGTTTGCCCTCTGTGGTCTGAATTGTTCATTCTGGTGTCACTTACCTTTTGTCATTGACTGTCCATGAAACAGATACTTGTCTCCAAAAAAAAATGACTGCCCACTGCTGTAAAACTTGTGGGAAATTCATGTAGTAAGAGCCACCGTGGCCATGTCTAGGTTGCCTTCAGTGGCTCTGCTTACAATCACAGAGATCTAGCACCTGCAGAATGAGCTGCTTCATTTCAGACTGGAGAAAGAGCAAGAAACTACCTGTAAATGATGTGGGTGATCCTTCAGTGCTTCCTGTAAGGCAAAACGACAGCACACACTGAATGACTGAACTACTAAAATGACAGTACAGATGTAGCCTGCTTACCTCAGTGATATCAATTTTTGTTGCTCACTTTTAACTGAATTTACGGAATATTGAAGATATTTCATCCTGGCTTTGGATGCCTAATGTCAGATGTTTAATGATGAGCTGTTTTCCCAGGGAATAGTGCTCAGCATGTGCTGATAGTCAGCACATGCCTTTTTGTGGTAGCAAAACCAAAAGGCACCTAAAACCATGAGTCACTCTGAAAGCATGAACTTGGATCCTTTTTCCCCTGGAGATATGTGAACCCTTATTTGTGATAAACCTATATTTTGCGCACAGGCAATCTGGACTGCAACAGTTACCAAGAGTTAAAACAGGGAGCAAAACTTAAAGTGCCCATGGCTTAAAAGTCGTGCATTTCTGAGACATGCCTTGTCCTCCCATATCATTCTCTGACAGGGTTATCAGGGGAACTTTCTGCATTCAAAAGAGCTGTGCTTCACAGCTCAGCTAAAGTGACCACAGCACAGTGTGAGGTGACATGTCGCTCCGTCACTTTTTTTTTTTTTTCTTTTCCCTGTAAGCCTCTCTGGACTGCTTTGAGTTGCCTGTCATCGGCCGGGTGCCCGGCTCTGCCAGGTGCAGCTGCCCGGGACATGTCAGTGAAGGGGATGCTCCAGGCAGCCCGCTGGGCTTGCCGTCCATGGGGGTGTGAAGGCGAAGGCTGAGAGCCCCCAGCACCACTGCCACTGCAGGCGTCAGCCAGGGAGGGAGGGCGGCCCTGCCGGGAACGAACCCGGGTGCTGAAAGGGTGCACTTCAACCTTTCAGTTTGTACACAAGCCTCCCTGTAATGGCATTATCTGGCAATTGGCCTTCTTAGGCCTAATTTTCAGTCCACAAGTAGGAGTTAGGTCATTGAGGATATCCTCACCATTAGAGTTATTCAGTTTGCATAAAGGCTGTACTTAGCACTTGAGGAAGGAGTGCTGATTTTTAGAGTGTTGATTTGATCCCCAGCCACCACTCTGTGGGTGGCAAGGCAGTGTGGCACTGACAGCTGAAGGTTTGCTTGTGATCAACAAAAGGCAAGGCCCATCTAGAAATGTCCAGGGCAAAATCCCCAAACTTCCAAAAACAGGGATATGATACCTGACTCACGGTTGAAGAGACAGTCTCACTATCTCACAGTGTTCAGCCTAATGGTACAAAGACTGCAGAGAGCATCTTGTAACAATCACTGAAGTCACCAATTATAAATGGTGAAGGTAAGGCAAATTTTAGATCATGAAAATAAACTTGAAGAATGAAATGTGTCAGAAAAAGTTTGTCATGTGTGCATTTGTAAAGTACAGTTAACATTTGAAATCGTAAGTGCTCCTTGTACTTTACAGGTCCTAAATTGGTTGGTTTTAAGATAGGTGTAGTCGGTAAAAGGGATCAAGGAAAGTTATTAGAGATCTAAGAAAGTTAGTAATGATCCTGAAGCTGAGAGCATACAAGCTGGCACCTGGCCTCCCTTTCACCCCAAAGTTAGAGCTCAGTTCAGTTAGCCTAACTGTGGAAATATCAGAAAAATACCTTTTTTTTCTCTCAGATATGTTTTTGCTTTTAAAGGTATTGATATGAGGAAAGGAGAAACACTTGCATTTTGTTTGTGTTTGGATTTATGATTTTCAGGCTTACTCAAAAGTACAGGAGAAGCAATGCCATCTGGAAAAATTCACTGTTACAGAATACCATAGAAGTTTTACTCACCCAGGTAGATCCAGTCTTGAACACTGAAAGGAAACTGCTTCACAATCTTAATGTTAGCAGAAAAAGGCCCAACCCAAAATGTAATTTATGATCACTCAACAGTAGAAAGTATTTTTATCCCAGATTCAGATCTGCATGTTGTACCTGATATCTTTCACAGGACTCAAACCAGCACTAAACCTCAGTGCTTATTGGTTGTGAAGTTCAGCTCTGTTCCAGGTTCAGCTCAGGTTTATTGTTGATGGCTAATAGGCAGCCTACCATTAACATTGCATTTTTACCTGCCAGAGAATATCTAACTGCTATGAGAGCAAGCACTGCTACCCTTCCTTAGAAGGATACCTTTCGCTTACCTCAAAATAGATGAGGCATTCCACCACTGCTGTTGACTGGAAAAACTGACATTCAGGAAACAGCATGCATCTTGCCCACTATTCTATATATTATTAAGCTATTATAAACCAGGATGAGCTTGAATTCTTGAATTACTCATGTACACAGAAGTGCCAATGTGCAGCAAGAGCTTAGTGCTGGAAGTC
This sequence comes from Falco rusticolus, assembly GCF_015220075.1. Taxonomy (NCBI): domain Eukaryota; kingdom Metazoa; phylum Chordata; class Aves; order Falconiformes; family Falconidae; genus Falco; species Falco rusticolus. The sequence continues at coordinate 67,105,191 of NC_051210.1, read as the reverse complement.
CTGTAGATTTCTTCTTTATTTCATGGTTATATCTTACTTCAGCATAGTCAAAAAGAGACAAACCCCATCAAGTTCTAACATAGAGGAATATATTTTCGAATCAAAACACAGAAGCTGCAATTTCTTCGTATTTGTGTAAGTAAGAACTATTATGTTTGCTTTCTTCAATACAGATATGGAAGTCTTGATCCAGTTCATTTATCTGAGAACAAGAATTCCACCTGATAAGTTTTTTTTTTTAAGAATTCCCTGAACAACCAACTATATGCAAGCAAAGGAGGGAATGCACTGTTATTAATTGAACTCTATAGCTCGAGGCAGAGGACCTACAGGCTGGTACTAACAACAGATGATAGTTTTGAGTCTTTCTGAGATGTTCTTCCCTTTTACAACTACCTGGGGAGCCCACAATAAGTACCCATAGATAGCAGGGATATGCCAGGTATACTGCATTTCAATGCACTGCTTTCAATGATGGCATTTCTTATACAGAAAAAAGAATATCAGGAAAATGTCTTGATTTTCAACTATGTTGGCTTGGATAAAGTAAGGTCTTTCATTAAAATACTACAGATCAGTATCTGCTTTTGATTCTTTAGAATTGCTTCATTGATCACCAGAGATCCTCTAACCATGTAATCAGGAACAACAGAGAAACCGTAAACCTGCTGTTTCACAAACATGATTAGCCCTGAAATCCTTTCTTTCTTTTCTGAATTATTATCTGAATCTATTTTAAGATGTACCTATCTATGATGTATAGCAAATGTCAGACCATCAATATGTTTTACACATTTATCAACAGTAATGAAAATAATGATGTTTCATCCTCACCCACATATTTTTCACTCAAGAAAGCAAGAAGTGCAAAGACTGCATAGCTGTTTTGTTTCCTTACTAATGCACCTGTGTCATAAGCTAAATATGTACATTTGAGGCCAAGCATTGACAAGACTTTGTCTAACAATGCCATTGATTTGTTACTAGGACACTTTAAAAGTTATTCATGGTCTTTTAGTAGTCATAAGGTATTAACATGTAGCACAAAGTCCTGTTTAGAGATATATTGCACAAAGTCCTGTTTAGAGATATATTGTGTTTTGTGAGTCGGTAATGGTTCTGTTTCCAGCTGGTGTGAACAAGAAATTTTGCACTGACACTTTCCCTCCACCCACCCTCCAGCAATATGTATCCATGTTTTCAGGAATGGGAGGGATGAAGGAGACAAAGTTCTGCTCTGAGACTTTTAACTCAGGCCACTCTCTTGTTGCTGACAGCTGGATGACTTGTAACTGTTAGTAAATGGGTGCGATCCATGTTTGTGCTGCCAAGGTAAAAGGATGGAGCATGATCAGGAGGATAAGGGATTTGATCTTTTTAGATGCAGAGGGCTTTCTAAAAGGTGCCTGATGGTCTTTGAGAAATGTGTGTACCTTATGCCTTTCACTTAATTGAATTTCTTGAATTATAGTGTTGCCATTATATCTGGGCAAGTGCCAACAACAACAGTAACAGTAACAATAACAATAATAATGATGATGATAATGAAGATAATATTTGGCAGAGTGAAAGGTAGGAATGAATTAAGTGCTTGAGGACTGGCATTTCGATAGTACTTAGTGAAAACTGAAAGGTCTGTGAGGACTTCTCAACATGCTGTGTAGTATTCACTAGGAAATTTGTTCTGGAACTGTTCAAATCAAGTTGTTAAAATGTTTCTTGCTGGGTGTTTGGAGAGAATGGGATTTTCTTTTTCTCATATCCCCAAGAGGACTAAAAATTGTTCTTATCTGACCTGGAAACATGGAAAATTTAACTGCCAGGAACTTCTGATGTGGTCTGTTGGAGGCTTTACATTTTGTTAAAAAGTTGTGATGGTTGTTGACGAAATACTACAAAATGCAAATGCTTCAGTATATTGTTACTCTGTAAGGATATATAATGAAATCTTGATTAAATTAATGGGAAATCCCCAAGTGATTTCATTCAAAAGGTCTTATTATACAGATCTTACAATACGGGAATTTTCCATAGTGTGTTTACAGTTATCATCTGCACAATTTGGCAGTTGCATAAGAGTAATGCAGTCAGTTTATTTGCAATGAAACATAGGCCAGAGGTCTGTAATGGCCACAGTAGGCAAAGCTGCTTCTTTCTCTGAAGTCAACTTAAAATCATTGTTAAATGACGCGTTTTTTATAAATTAACTGCTTTTTGTTAATTTGTCCCTTGAATTCCATTCAACTTGTTGATACACCGTGACAAATAATACTTTCATCAGTACTTGATTTACTTTTACAAATTCATAGAAAAATATCATTCTGAAAATGCATAATAATATCATAAATGTTTTTTACAACAGTGGGGGACTCTAAGAGGTTCTAGGATTAAACTTTTCTGGTCACCCAGTCCTATGCATAGGTCACAAGACCAGTGATTGTAAAACTAATTTGGTTCCTGACTGCAGTGTTGTTGTGTTTCCAGTGCTTGGGAATAATATATGGAATTCAACAGAAACTCTTTCTTGGAAAACAATTTTTGTTTCTTCAGGCTGTCATCATTTATAAAGCCTTTAATAAAAGTTGACATCATGTGCCATTTATGTGTCAGACTGGTTAGCAAAATCTTTAGATATGTAGACTTCTTTGTCAGGTAGTGGATTCCCCATACTCCTTTTCACCCTTAAACTGTTGTATCCTTCTTTGGTCAAAAATATCTAAAAACACTGTTTCAGCCTGAATCTTGTCACATGAAGCTGGCATTTTCCTCTTCATTTTTTTTTTCTCAAGCAATTTATTTTTAAATACCTGTCATGTTCAGCTTATTACTGCTGCTCTACTTCACTAGCAAAAAAAATAAAAAATCACTATATTCTTGTAATTCATAAAGTGATGTAGCAACTGGCTCTGGGTTTTTAGGAGGATATCAGCTGCAATGATTGGTTTGTGTTAAAAAATAATTATTTGAAATGTTTTTGCTATTGAAAGTGGTTGTTGGTCATGGCATGTTTTTAGTTATTTGTTCTTTCATTTTTATTGTGCTAATAAAATAAAGCCTTTGTGAATAAGAGCTGTGTTAATATGTCTAAGAAGCATGGTGCAGCACAGAGTTCAGCGTATAAGTTCATTAGAGACCAAAATAACACATAAAAGATTAATTTCTAAATGCTAATGCTTTGGATTGTTTAATCACAATAGATCATACAAGCACTGCAATCCTATGGCCTTATCCTGAATACCCAGAACATGGACTTGATTTTCCATATGTGGATACTCCCTGTGATTCTCTCACCGTGATGGTGTAGTATGTATGGTATCAGACAGAGTTAGCAAGGAGTAAAAGCTGTTGGAGTCTGAGAAATTGACCCTTTGCTGTGTTGTGTCTTGGTTTTGTAGAGTTACAACTGTATGGACATATTGCCCAAAGAGGAACCAAGTAGTGGGACGATCTCATTTCTAGTACTAACATCAGCCTATATTTTTCTTGGCCTCTATATTTGGAGACAAAAATACTCTTTATAGTTCTAAAATACTAAGCTGTGCTGATACCTACATGTATTTTATCAACCATAAATGTGTCTTTAATGGTTATCTCCTTTCTGGAACAACATGTAGTAGTTTCACCTTGCCATATATGAATTTTTATGGCCATTAATATTTCCCCCCTCCCCCCAAGAGTACATCACAGCAGCAATTTTTGCCTTGGGTTTTCCTCTTTTTTGTCTGGATTGAAATTTTTAATTTGGAACATAGTAGTTAGCAGAAAAACTAAGAATAATAAAGATTTTTGAATTTAGAGTTGATTAGATGACCAACACATCACCAGATACCCAAATACTGACTTGGTCACACAAAAGTAAATATTTTTCTGTAGTTTAAGATGAAAAAACCAAGATATACTTAATTCAGCAAGACATAATACACATAGAAAAGAAGAATGTTTTGTCAATGAAAGCACAAATAAATACATATCTGAAAACTCCAATGATGTGAAACAACTTTGGTCTGCTAAGTCAGAAACAGCTGAGTAAAAAATAGGCTGAAGTTTGAGAAAATATATATAAAGGTTCTCCTTTTTTTCTATACTGTTTCTACTGTTCTCAGCAAGAGTAATTTCACCGACATGAGACTGGCTGGTAAAGGGTTACTAAATCAGAGGAGTTCAGGGATAGATTAGGGTTTCCCAGCGGCACATATCTCTAGCAGTAAGTGTGGAAGCCAACTCGGAAGAAACACGTTTGAAGTGGCAGAACTAATCATGCAGAAGCAATTTGCGATTTTCTCTCTCTCAGCCTAGATAAAGCAGAGCATTATGACATTGGCTGCATGGAACAAGGTCAATTTCCTGTGAAAAGGCAGCTATAGACTCCAACTTCAAATAAACTTTCATCCTGCATGATGAAAAAGAGGATTTACCCTAGTGCCTATACCATGGAACAGGCAAACCAAATGAACAATTCAATTAAGATGAGCTAATTTGCATCTTTTTTTTTTTTCACCACTGACTCCCTGATTGTTTTAGCTACTCATAGTACAATTATATTTCAAGGTATTTCTTTTGATGTGACAAAAAGAGAGCTGCTCAACTGCTGATAGACTTGACCTCAACTGAAGCTGTGGGCTGTTCTGAAAGTAAAGGGATTAAAGTACAGAATTTCACATGGTTACTTCAGAAGAGGTTGGGTTCTTTTTCATGTTTCGGATTTTGAAAATGTCACTGGGTACAAACTAGACAAGATACCGTGCGAAACATTTCTTGTATCTGTTCTAATTTTCACTATTTCTCCATTGTGACCTGAAATTTTCATATGCTAAGATCAGCTGTCTGTGGAAGTGATGTTGCCGCACACTGAAGCCTCAAAGCTGCCTCGCTTGAACAAGCTATATTCAGCCCCTGTGCCCTCTTTGCTTCAACTCACTGAGTGACATCCTTCAGTAGGAATAAGGATACGACATACTTTTGGCAGTGCATCAACTCAAATCTATTTCCCAGGGCATGGAGAAGCAAAGCCAAAATTTCAGTCATTTCCCACTTCCCTCACCAATGGCTGGCCCATAGATGTAGTTTCTTCTTTTCAGCTCTTTCTTAACCCACAAATATACCTGTTAAATGGTCCCCTTCTTCTCTTTCCTCTGTGTCACAGTGTTAATATCAATCACCTTATTCCCCCGCATACAGAGAATGGATGCTCACCCCAATAAAAATAAACCTTACCTATTACCACCTATTCTGTTAGTGAGACTGTCCAGTAATGTTGAATAATTTTAGGAGTACTTACATTCAGAGAATAATCAGAGAAGTGCTGTTGGTGATGAGGTCTGTGACTAAGCACAAGCTATCCTCTGCTCAATGGAAGAAACACAGGAAAACCCTCACTTACCTACCTGTTCCTGGCAGATGGCCAAAGCAGATCATTCTTGGGAAAAATGAAACAAGGCTTTACTTTAATTAGTTGTCAGGGATTCAGCCAGGTGGGATGTTCATGTTTTAGTGCATTTATGTTTGTTAGTTGAATCCAAAAGGCTTCATCTTTCCTCCCTTGCCCTTCTGCAGTAGTTTATATTTTATATTGATGGCAATAATCAGGATATGGAGGTTATTATATGCATTCTGAAATCATAGTTGGAAGGTAAATGAAGATATGATTGAATGCCACTGCTGCTATAGTTCATGTTAAAAAATGAACAACCAGTCCAAGGCCAGAGAGGCTCAGTGAATTAATGCATTAGTCTATTAGTCTTCCCGTGCCAGACTGTAGGACTCCAGATTGAGTTCTGGTGAGCAATAGACCTCTACAGGGCTGACATTTGCTCCTGGAAAGGACTAGAAAACAGTCCATTAACCTTCGCATTGGTATAAAATCAGCTACTGAATTCAGGAGCTGCTGGCCACCTTGATTCAGCAGAATAGCTGTGTGAATTTGAATAAGTCTGTTCTGTCCTTTCACTACTAATATAATATCTATGGGCAGTGCCATTAATACGGTTGGTACATCACAGGAGAAAAAAGCAAAACATTCCCTCTACTTCAAAAAAAAATTAATCAAAGAACACCCTCCCTGCTTACAGTATTTCTGCACAAGCTAACAGAAGTTGCATAGCTTTCAGTGTTCAGATTTCCATCTGGTGTTAGGTCTTCCCAAAGCAATCTTTCCTAATTTCACAGGCTTGGGCAGAAGGGGTGACACACATTAAGAGACCTAGAGAAAAAAGATACAGCTGTGTTGGTCTCCAGCTAATGTAGTTCCTATGGAATAAGCCTCCAGTCTTGACACCAACCCTGAAATGGAGGAGCTTTGCAATGTCTTCCTTCAGATTTCACATAGGGAAGAACCTAAGAAAGCTTGGCCACTGCTGCTCCATCTGAAAACCTGACAAATTCACAGCCCTTGCCAAGAGACTCTTGCCAAGAGACTCTTGGCAAGAACTGAGAACTGAAGTGGGAGTGTGCTGTGAAGGGCTTCCACCCGCATTTCATGCTCATCACACACAGATTCATGGGCACAGAAGCTTCCACACACAAAGAACAGAAGAATATTAGGTCCTGTCTGAAAAGCACACTGGGCTATTAGGATTTCTAGGGATGCTGAGAAAATTCTGACTCACTCCGTAAAAGGTGATAAGAAAAAACAAATCTGCATGAAACATACCTAACATTTCAGAAATAACAAAAGAGTTGCAGTTTCTTAAAAAAAAAAAGCATCATCATAGACATGCCCTGGCTTAAGGGGGTTTAAGGCTGGGATTTCTTCAGGACTAAGCCTCCCTTTTGACTGCTTTCAAGCATTTTAAATTAACATAAAACACATAAATGTTCCCTTTCAGGGGCTTACTGCAGAGCTTTTGCAGCTGTATAGAAACGAGAGGCTACTTTAGATTTGTTGCAGGTTTCTTCAGTTGTTGTATTAAGTGCTCTCTTTATGCCATGCTCAGGGAGTGTTTCCCCCAGAGTACACTGTAGGATTCGGTTGAGATGAGCATGTTAATTAATAATGTTCATTATTAAGACTTAAAGATGTACTTATTTTTTCATTTGTTCATTATTTGGAATGGGAAGACTCTCACTTGGAAATTGAGGAACTGCTAGGCAGATCTGACTTTTCACCTTAGGGTACGGACTGCTGGCTCACATCCATTTCTTAACCACAAAGTATTGCTTTGTTCCATTTCTGGAAATGCAACAAGATATGTCTAGGTTTCCTTTTGAAATGGATAATTTGTGACAGATTTCTCATACATCCAAGCTGTCAAGAACAACTTGTTTGTCCCAGAAACTCCTGTACTATGTGGAAGCCATATTAAGTTTCCGATAAGTATGTTTGGTACATTCCAAATGTCACTATTGTCGTAAAACAGATACCACATGATAAATAGGCAGATATACAGACAGACATACATGGAGTCATGTATTTTAGGTACAAAATGAGACTAATGCAATGTTCTAAAATGAAATTGCACATAAAGGTATCAGCGTCATTAGGTTTAGCTTATAATTTTAACTGATCACTGGGGTTGTCATAACAACTTTCAAAAAATACAGCCTTATAGATTTAAAAAACTTATTGCCAAATCACCCTTTTCATATGTCTGAGAGAAAAAATGACAAGCTTTGGAAAATATGATGAAGTTTCTTTTTACAGATTTTCATGTAAACTGATATCAATGACTTCATATATATATGTAGGCAAAATGAAGAAAATGTTGCTTACTTAACTAAAACACATGAGTCTAAATCCTTTAGTTTGTACTCATTGCTCAGGTTTTACACCTTTACTCACAAGTAGTTCTATTGTTGAAAGAACAATGTCTTAATATACTGGAATAAAGGTAGGATCTCCTCTTACTGTTCTGGCAAACTCACAATTTCTGAGGGACAGTTATGGAAGGACAGATTGTGCAAGAAAGCTAAAACTCCACAGTTTTCCTTTCTGTTATATTCTTAAAGATTTAGGAACTATCATGTGTATGTGAATCATGTGAATGATGCAAATTGATCGTTTTGTTCACAACAGTTTCTCACGGGATCCTAATTCTAATAGTCATACGAAGGCGTTCAGGTAACAGAAATGTATCATTTGACATTTTCTAAAACCAATACATGCTAGATGGGTATACACACTTGCACTGGCTTAAAGTAAGATTATTTTATTTTTATACCATTCCATATACTGACATACCTGCTTAAACCTGATGTCTCCGGGTTTTGACTGTGTCCTTTAATTTAGGTGTCTGACTTTGACAGCAGACCAATGTTAGAGGGTTGAAATTGTTACTGACCCAGGTGTTGATCTTTGCCCTTTGATGATCCTGTAGCAGAGTCAGCAGTAAGGAATATGGACCTGCAGCTCAGCACCATAGCTTGTCTGTCTGGCATATTTGTGCAAACCCGATGTTATTATTGCTCTGAATTTCCACCAAGCAATTACAAATAGAGAATGAAGCAGAAAGCTGTGAGGCAGTAACACCTTGAGACTGCCCCACGTGGATTCAGCAAGTGTTCTCTATCAAAACCTGAAGAAGTCTTTATTCAGTTCCCACTTAAAGGTGCACTCATCAGTTTAATAAATGTTACTTTGGGTTGTGGCTGACATATGAGACTGGTGTGTGAAGTTACCAGGTATATGCCCCAGCTCATGGATGCATAGGGAGCTATGGCTATCACAGGTTACAGAATAGTACTTTAAGGTTCTGATGGTTCAAATGTCAGGAATTCAGAATGTAATTGGCTCACTTGCCATGGTGTAGAGTGGAGGCAGACACCTGGGGAAGCCAACCTAAGCTAAGCCATCTTTGTGTGTCCCTCACACAGTGTAAATACAACATCTAGGTTATTTTCATGTAAGCCTGCACATGGATAATTGTCCATCAGAAAAAACTCACCTCATTTAAACTAAGGTTAACTATGCAGTTTGATAGAATACAAACTAGTATTCTTCATCTTGGTGAATAGTCACATAGGCTGAAAATAACACCATTGATTTCAGTTTATGTTTTTTCATGCTATTTGCTATTTCTTTTCTGATTTGTCTGCATCCTTGATCAAAAAGAGTTTGAATGTTAGTATTGTTTATTAACTTCTTCTTAAGTTTTACTTAACTTCAATATCAAAACATCACACATGAACACACTTTTACGTCCAGAATAAAAATCTGGTCAGAGTCAAGCAGGCTCCAAAACATTTTATTCACCATCAGTTTACTTTGGATATTAGACTGAGAAATGGGTGCAGAAGTGCTGATAACAATCGTACTTTAGTGGCTTTAGCAGTATTCCCAGCCAACTATATTACGGCCTGTGAATAGTCCCAGTAATTGGAGGGTGGTGGGGGTGCCTTACTTGTAGAATAAAGCAGTATAGACATACTTCAATTTAAACAACTTAGTAACCTGTATTGTTTTGTTGCCCTGGACTATGTGAATCTAATCTCAATATTCAAGGTTTAGGTTTTACCACCAAAGATATCTGAAACACAGCATCAGTTGACACAGGAATCAAAACTCTTCAGGACTCACAAAGAGGAGTTTGTAATTGCTGCCTGCTGCTAATCCTATCAGCTCATATTAGTGAAACATGCTATAGTGCTGCAGGGAAGTTGTCAGGATCTGGTTGCAAGACTCAGCCTTTAGGAGACAATTCAGGCTAAGCTTAGGCTATACATCACCACCCATGAGTCAAAGTACATCTATTCTACTGAGTGACAGGCCTCGGAGGGGGGACAATGTGCATGAAAAAGAACATGCCTCCTTCACTGCAGTGCTATTGTTACTTTGGTTTAACTTCTTAACCTCTTTCCTATTAAAGCCTCATTCAGTCATAAAAAGGTACCTGTAGCTCTGTATTAAATCTGTGTTCTCAAAAAATGCATGAAATAATACTTTATTTCAGGTGATATGTTTAAAACAAAATGTATTCTTTTTCTTTACTGGACTTTGCTCTATTATCGTCTTTTTAAAAATTTTATTTAGGCTTGTTATGAAAAAAAATGAATGATAAAAATAAAACCAGTCTTCTAACTTAATCACACTACAGAACATGTTAATTAGAATTTGCTAACACGTCCAATAGTTTTGGATCATATCAGTTTGCTATGTATCAAAGAAGCATGCTTAATCTTTTAATTACTTTGTGATTTACAAATTTTCTTTCTTATAATGAAAATGTTTGCTCATCTGGGTCCTGAACGAGAAATAGTATTAATCTGAACCATGGAAGTATTGGCTAAAATAGAATTAATCCTTTTTTAAAAACTCAAATATTTGCTGTTTCAGGATATGTGAAAGTTAACACATTTGCTAACCGGCATGGTCCTCTGGTTGTGGGCATGGTCATGAGGGTATTATTGTCTCATCCTGAGCTAAGCGTTGTTGGGCAAAGCCATAACTTCCTGCTTATGGTTCATGTTTTAGCAAATATTTTTGTACATGTGATTGGTTTTAGTTGTTTTGTTCTACTCCTGTAATCCTAACAGTGTGTAATGGATGAGATTGCTTCCTATCTGCCAGCTCTCATTGCTTTTCTGAAGCACACTGCCACTGAAAAAATGTTACATGACAATAAGTCCAAGACAAAAATATTTGCAACATCACTATGTAAAGTTTAAATTTCACTTCTTTTTATTAATTTCTTCCTCAGCCTATGCTACATCAAGTCAGAGTTTTACTGTGTTCCATCAAAAGAAGGGTCCAGTCCTGCACTGAGCTGCTATTTAGTCACTAGTGTACATTTGGGTTGAGGTAGCCTGTGATTCTAGCTCAGCTGGCATAAGCTGCATGGGAAGAAACCTCAGGGCCTGTGTAGGATTTTGCAAGGAGATAGTAAACCACATCCTGAATTAATTTTTTTTTTATTTTTTAAGGAAAAAATGTCTTTTCTTTTTCTTTCCTTTTTTCTTGTAAATTGTGTAACCCCACTTTGAATGGTATGAAACCAGTTGCAGAGTTTCACAGGAATAAGCATCTTGCTTGACAGATAAAAAACTGTGCATGTTTGGAAGCGTGTGTCTGCCTTTTGAAAAATAAAACTGTTCCTCTAGAGAAACTTTATTTTAAGTTTTCCTAATTTATAATCATTTTTCCTTCAGTGAAAGAACACAGTTTTTGTTGTGTGTCATTTAACACTGAGATCGAGGTTTGGCATTTTTAATTTCATTGAGTGATCAAGAAAATGGTATTTGTGAGCAACAGCTATAGCCAGATATAGTGCTGGCAAAGATTAACTGAGCTTCTTAAAACACTTCTATGGCACCTTAGCCATGACCTGTGACACCCAAGAAATGCAGAGCTGCATCTACTCAGAACTGAAACTACAGGTAGTGACAACTTCTAAGATGTTTTTTTTGCAATAAGCATTACTTGTGGCCTACTTATAACTGGAATTTATATTTTAAAGCATGAACTGCAGTTATTTCCTTGTCTTACTTTTCAGATTGATACAGTACTACATGCAGTGTAAAATTGGAATTAATTTACTCTTAACACTACTGAAAGATATTGGACTGTAGAATAAAAGGGATCTAGAAATGCTATTCTCCAAAATATCTTTCAAGCCGTAGATGGTAAAAACACAAAATTGCAAAAGGTTATTTATGTGCTTAAATTTAGGTATGCAAACAGCACCACTGCAATCAATAGACCTAATCACACGCTTAAAAGTAAGTATGCGCACAGATCTCCCCAAGGTCATGACCCAGTTCTGTATTGCTCCGGTTCACAAGAGGCCAACCTCCTTGACCTTGCAAGCCAAAATCCTCTTGTCATTGAAAGCTGCAAGATGCATAGCTTACCCCTCTGAGAGCTGGTGTGTATGTACCCCCACCCAGACCCTTCAATGACTATTAGTGTGGGCTGGAGAAACTATGCCTGTGAATGAAAATGATTTTTTACTAATTGCACATCAATTAAGTGGGAATATGTGTATGTTCAAGACAGTAAGCCTCAAACTGCACCATTTGCCAACTCAAACATGCTCACATTCATATAGTATTTGTAGTAACTCCTACCTGCCAGTCAGTCTCGAAGGAAGTGAGGAGCTTGGTATTTGCACAGGTCTAGATGAAGTTAAGCATCTGTTTAACCCAAAACTCCACAAAAGTGCTTCTGGCCCATATTTGGGATGGACCCTGCTTTTTAGCATATTACTACAATACTTTTCTCTACGTTCCTTTCTTGGATGGGAACAAAGGATTTTTAGTGAAAAAGAGAATCAGACCTTTGTAATTTAAACAGTTCTACTAAAGGGACTACCCATTTTCCTAAAATAAGCATGATTTATTTACTTTCTATCTTACGTACTTAACTATTTTTTTTGATGGAAGCTTATATACTTGTAGAACAAGGGTTTCAGTTCTTTCAGACCACATGGCTCTTTGACATTTAAAGGTTATTTCTTATTGTTGTACTGACAGGGATCCAGCGACAAGGAAAACAACAGATACTAAAAGGGCAGCCCTCCTTACTGCCCTCTTCCCCTCCCTGCCCTGCCCAGCCTTTCTTTTTAGTAACATGACTTTAGTGCTGGAAAATAAAGCAAGTTTTGCTTATATTAGGCACATTAGTATGTCCAGAAGTAACACCTTTAGACTGTAAGTATTTTTGCTGAACAAAAACTTAAATCCAAATGCCAAACTAGAACATACATACGTGTGTGAACTCTCAGAGTGAAATGATGTTCAAAGGAAGAGCGCTGTACTGTGACAGGACATTAGATAAAGCAGAAGGGTATTCTTTAGTTGTTTTTCCTAGTTTAACAGTGACAAAGAAATAGATTAGCGGTTAACATACAGAACCACACATGCAAATAAAAAAAAATTTATAATCATGTTAATATATACATGCACACTTACATATATATTGGAAATAAACCACTTACAATATTTGAGCATAAATACCATGTATATGTGTTTTCAAGCAGAAATACAGTAGTCAGCTCCATTTCACATTCTTCTTAAAACAATACTGAAATGGTATCAGCAGAGTGCTATACTCAGGCAGACACAGACCAGGTGTCAGTGCCACGTCTCCCATGTACAGTTTGTATTTCTGTAGTATACATTTTATTTGAACAGCCAGTGAACAGAGTAAACACAGTATATGAGAAAATGGATAAAAAACCAGACTGAATTGTTAAAAACCAGGGAAAAATCTTCAGAAGTATGTAATTAAAATATGCAGACCCAGATTCTGCTGTTTTATATTGATGTAGATCCAGACTATGGAAAAACACTGGTATTACTTTGGATTTGCTCGTGCAGCTTAGAATTGAATCTGGCCCGTAAAATTTAACAAGCTGCATTTTGCATCACAAGGCAATGTATATTTCCATAGGCAAGTACTTCATGGTTTATAAATAGCATATATATTAGAAAAAGTGGTGCAAATATGGTATTTCATGTTTTTACTACTCACACTATTACGTTATCAATTGTAACATTAAAGTCACTTGAGTAACCAGCTTTAAGTATGCACCTTTTTTAAAGGTAGTTTTTTTATTTAATTTTATGTTAGAGCTCATTCAAGATACAATGAAATGTCTGGTAAAGGCTGTGCTGAAGGAGAGACCAATAGGGAAGGGTAACCTGCTTTGGAAACTGTCTCACTTTATGAATAAAGTCTGCAACCTCTCAATGCAGGGAGCATGTGTTTTTTCAGAATCAAGTTGAGAAAAGCTAAAGGTCTGTGACAGCCAGGCTGCCACAGCCAGCAATTATGCACTGAAGAGTACAAAATGTCTTTCAGACTGCAATGCCCTGCAGCCTCACCTGGACCAGTCACTGAGAGCAAGGACCTTTGGTTTTCCCACTGCTACCCACTCACTGGCACATGGTGTTCAAGGCTCTGTGTTTAATCCATAAGTCCCTTTATGGACCTGGTCAGAAGTGCCTCTCAGAGGTGCTCCCTGCAGCCCCCTGGGCAGCTTTCCACAGCCCAGGCTGGTCCTTGCTTCATCTTCTCTGCTCCCTACAGCTACTGATGTCAAGAACAAAGTGAAGAGGAGGAAGAAAATGAGCTCAAGGAAGAGGCAGAAAGAAAGGAAATTGAGAAGAGGGTAGCAAAGGAAATGTGAAGAAAGGAAGAGGGTGGAAACTCATTAATAAGAATATGATACTGCTTATATAATTATACACTGATATAATTAATAGTAGCAACAATAACAGAATCACAGAATGGTTGGAAGGGACCTTTAGAGATCATCTAGTCCAAGCCCCTGCTAAAGCAGGGTCACTTAGAGCAGGTTGCACAGAGTCAGATCCAAGCAGGTTTTGAACGTCTCCAGAGGAGACTCCACAGCCTCTCTGGGCAGCCTGGTCCCAGTGCTGTGTGATCCTCAAGGTAAAGACGTTCTTCATATTCAGAAGGAACTTCTTGTGTTGTAGTTTGTGCCCATTGCCCCATTGCTGGGCTCTACTGAAAGGAGCCTGGCCCCATCCTCTTGACACTCGCTCTTAAGATATTTGTAGACAGGCTGTAACAACTGTCCTGACTCTACTGGAGGAAATGGGATGAAGCTCAGATAAATGGGCTCCCATCATTCCACCATTGCTTCAGAAGCTATATTGATGGGTACTTGAAACAGAGCAATAGACAGACAGTATTTGCTTATACATGCATTGTTCTGTGTTTAAAATCTTTAAAACTATTCTACACATTTATTATTACTTAGCTCACAGTAGACTTGCTGATTGACAGCCCCTGCTATGAAAATCATCATCGTAATAATTAACTTTTTTCTTGTGATTTTTTTCTATTTCAAATAAAACCCATAACATTTAGATGTAAATGAATAGATAATACTAGTAATAACCTTCTTTCATGGTGACCCCAGACCCTAGTGATTGTGGAAACATCTGCATTTATAAATTCCCATACAAAATCCACACCTGAACTCTGTGGATCTTTTTTTCCCCAAAGTCTGTGTAGAAAAATCGTGTAATTTGACCCTACAAGACAGGATGAAGTTGTCTGACCAGGTCTTAACTAAATTCCTTATTTAAACAGTCACATTGGCAATTGAAAGCAGTTAAACATGTAAATGGTTTCAGAGTCTCATCTCTTCTAATTTTATGCTATAATCACTGGATTATTGGTACTTTAGTTAAGTGAAATACAGCTCCACACATAGTGTATATATTCATGCAGTGTAGTGTTTCTCAAATATAACCCTGCAAGCATCTGGTATGGATATACCATGATCACCTCAGACTGTTATGGGTCAGATATAAACAGTGAAGATGAAGTACAAATAACTTTGATTACAGATAGTTTTATATGTGCTTAGATATTTGATATGATTTTCTAGTTCAGAATCAGCTGAAATAACTTCTGGTGCACTTATTTGGTTTTGTTTTTTGAGCATAAATCATGCAAAGAGCAGAATATCAAAAAGCAAACACAAGCTGTATAACAAGGTCTTCCAATTTTATTGTCAGTCTCCTCCTATTAGGAAGCACTCATTTCTGCTGAAACCTCACATTGAAGAAGTTCTTAGTTACCATGGTTTTAGGCAGACTTGTGCACAGAATATGGGACTCAGAAGGCAGAAGATAGAGTAAACAAAACAAAATAGCACTAAATAGACAGCAACAGCATAGCTTTTCTGTTTTGCCTTTTCCTTAATCTGCTCTTTGTGGCTTGAACAGAAGTTCTGAGTTCTTCAGGATGGTAACAGTGGCAAATTTAAGAAAACCTGACTAGATTAAAATTCTTCAGATTCTTTTAACCAGACAGGTGGTTCATTGCTACAACGTTAAAACTGCAGTTGAGAGACAGATGAAAAGTCATTCCTCAGACCTCAAGTGACTTTTGTCGTGAAAATTTGCCCATGCAATCAGCACATCACTACAGGAGAGGGTAGTTCTAGGATTACATTTCCAGTGTTTCCAAATCATAATTTTATTTCTAGTCATAAAGTAATCAGTATTCTTTTAAAAGGTCCCACAATTAGTACAAAGATCTGCTCTGCCATGTCTGTTGTTTACTGGGAAGAAAAAATAAGAAGATGAAAAATAGTGTCCTTCAGAGGCTCAGAAATAAGAAAGTAAACAGAAAAAATTCTTCAGAAAAGTCAAAGCAAAAAATAAGAAAACTAAACCAAACAATTAGTGGTTTTTAAGAGATTTTCATGAGGGGGAGAAGAGGCTCATGATTGTTCTCAGAAGTGCTATTCTCAGCAGACATGAACTAGAGTCCCTAATGGGACTGCTACTATAATAACCAAAGCTGTCATACACATATCAGTAAAAAATACATACAAGATGATGTAGTAATAGAAAAAAAATGTTATTAAAGAATACTTAGTATAACCCCCCCCCACCCCCCCCCACCCCCCCGTTTAAATTATTGTATCACATTTTAAAACTGAAAAGTGAATTACTTAGAATTTCTGGGATGATTTTCTTATCACAATTTTTAATAGCTCTGATTTTTGATTGTACATGACAGTCAAGTTATGGAAATTATTATGAAATTTAGACCATATTTACAAACAGTTCTAGTGAAAGAGGGGAAATAAAAGAAAAGGGTTCAGAAAATACCTTATATGAAATGCTTTGAAAACCCCTTTTTTTTAAAGTCATTTTTAATACAAAACTGCCAACACTAGTTAAAGCAGGTAATGCAGAAACTTAAAAAAGTAATCAAATAGATTTCACTTTGAAGCAACAAAGCAGTTTATTTAATTCAGGGCTTTTTTTTTGTTTATTTTGTTTTGGTTCTTTCTTCCATTTAACACCAATTTGGTGTTAACTGAAAACATTTTGCTTTTTCTCATTAGGCAAGCAGCCTGAGAAAACAGTTATACCTTTAATTACTATTTTCTTAGGGGTATAATCTTCTTGATGAAAATGCAAAAGACTTAGTGTCTGTCTTTGTTGTGGAACAAGCACGAATTGGTACCTCCCAAGGTATCAGCATCATGTCTGGACCCAGCAGAGGGACTGGCGCAGCAGCAGGGAGACCTGCCTGGGTTACCATATCCTGTTGATTGGCAGGAAACATTGCCTTGGAAGTGGCACCATGGTTGTGGGGAATGCTGCTTCCCGACCTGTTTGTGTGTCAGAGTAGCACTACTGTTTTATGCCTGGAGCTCCTGGGTAGGAGTCAGCTTGTACTTGTATGTGCAGTCTTCTTGGATCTAGCTCATGTCTCTTCAGTGTGTGTTATAGATACATTTTTATGGCTTACCTGGGAATTTCAGCCTCTAGGTATTTAACTTGTGTCTTTTTTGGAGGAAGTTAGTTAGTTAATTTGATTTGGTATCCTGAGGTTTAATTCCAATTTACTTTAACTTGCAGGAGGTCACTTTCAGAGAGAGCAGAACAGTTTACATTGCACTTAAGTTAACTGATTGTCCTAAGGCTCTACCAGGGTCTCTGCTCACCTCAGCCTTTTCATTTATGTGAAAGCTAGAGAATCTCCTGCAAACTGTTCTATCCTTGGTTAGGTTTTAATTGAGATTAGTCAGATAATTCAGAGCATATCCTTTTCTTCTCTTAAACAAACCCAGAAGGAGGTATTAAAAGCTATTGGTATCATTCTGTTACCACTAAAGTAAACTAACATTTCAAGCTGTATCTGCATTGTGTGCAGCTGTGTTAGATGGCTCCAAATGCATGTGATATTCAAAAAATATGATGCAGGATCATAGATGTGTCAACACAGTGCTCTGCTCAACTTCATTAGCAAGCCAAAACAGTAGCATTGCTGCAGACAGTAAGCAGCATTAATCCAACTAATGTTTTCATTAGCAGAGCTTGTTACGTGTGCATAACTTGCAGTTTTGCCATCCTATGTACCTTGCTACCTTATGCATCCATTACCTGCCCATTGCTACAAATGAATGGGTTGAGGGGAGGCTGAGGTAAACGTTTCTTCCTGGGGGCTGCATTCTCTCTTTAGAGACCTACCCAGTAAATAAGCCTTACCTCATTACCTCTGTGTTTGTTGGCCTCTGCCTTTCCTCAGAAAAGGAAAAAACAGGAAGCCTCTTTCTGACAAATGTTCTATAATTAAAGTGCTTATTAGCACATTAGGGTTGAGGAGCATTCATTGTATATACATATACATGCAGAACTTGTAAACAGAAAAGTAGGTCAATGGTCACTTTGCCAAAACTCTCACGAATGAGTTGGAATCAAGCATTTAGCTTCAGGCAAGGTTGCAGAAGTGTTATAATTTGGTTTTAGTTTGATGCCTGGCACTGTGTCTCCCTGGGCTGGGTACTCCATTGCTGGCTGGAGCATCACAGGCAGACCCTTGGTGCTGTACACAGCTGCTATGCTTTGCAGAAGAGAAAGCAGCTGCCTCCTGGGAGTCCCAGCAAACACCTGCACACACAAGTACACGCACTTGCATGCAGCCAGGGCTAAAAAATAAAGGCCGGTTTATGCCTTTTATTCCCCTTCATAGCTGTGTGTGAGGTAGAATCTGTAAGGAATTAGAGGAATTATTTCAAGAAATTAATTTAGCAAATAGGAACTTCAAATGAAATCTGAATATATCAATAATGAAGCTGAATGCACATGTGAACATAGACGGTGTATCTGCAGATAGATGCATTGAACACATGAAAGAAAATGAGAAAATTCATATATGGTTTATAGCTGGGCCAGAAGTTCAGCACTCAGCTATGTTTTTAAAAAGAAAAAAAGGCAAAATTACTATGGTTTAATAATTAAAAATTGTAATTGGATTTTCTTTTTCTTTGTCAGAACAGCTTTCCAATTTATAAGCAAAAGAATTATCAAATCTTTATTATATCAGCATACCAGGTATTAATACTGGGAGATTTTTAGTATTTTATACATTGAAATGGAATGATATATGAAACTCTTAGAATGAAAGATTGGATATTTTTCAAGAAGTCTGAATCTGATAACTGAACAAGATAGTAATCTGGTGCTAGGTACAAGGAAATTTTTCCTTACAGCAGCTAAGAAAAGAGGAAGGGAGGGAACGTTATTAATTTTTTTTATTTTTTATTTTTTGTTTAATAAAACACACAAAAATCCTACTGACTTCCCATAGGATTTTAATACAGAGATGACAATATTCTCCAAGAGCAACCAAGGCCATGATGAAGGGTAACCAGCTCTTCTAGTCCATGGGGTTACAAACCAGTTATTTTTTTTCATGTATCAGAGCCAAAAGCTGTCACACCCTGGAGTGCTGGGAAACAGATGAAATCCCAGAGTACTTAAAGAGAAAGTAACAGTGTCTTGTTCTGTTACTATGTGATAAATATTCCTGAGCTGGCTGCTGAATCTCACATAACA
The DNA here is from genome assembly GCF_015220075.1 of Falco rusticolus. Taxonomy (NCBI): domain Eukaryota; kingdom Metazoa; phylum Chordata; class Aves; order Falconiformes; family Falconidae; genus Falco; species Falco rusticolus. The sequence continues at coordinate 67,085,925 of NC_051210.1, read as the reverse complement.
GGGCAGCGTTGGGTACAGAAACTATCGCTGACTCTGGTCCTCCTGCCAGAAGGTTTGAGCTCAACCAGTCTTCCTGGTGCCAGCGCAGCCTCAGTGGGATGTACAACATGCAGGGGAACATGTGAATTGTTTAAAAGCTGTGCACACCTCAAAGCCAAAAGCCGACCATCCCCTCCACTAACATTTTGTTCAGGCTTAACAATTTAGAGGAAGACAGTATCTGCTACACAGGACCCAGCTGAGTCCACGCTGTGTGCAGCTCTTTCCCTCTGTTTCACCATGCACTCCGGGCATTTCTGAAGCACAACAAAAAGCAGACTTGTTCTTGCTGTGAATTAATGATCTGTATAATCTCTTGAAATATTTTTCTTTTTTAGGGAAGAAGGGAATTTTCTGTCAGAAAATGCTTTTTAGTTTTACATTTTAATAATTTTCAACATTTCTTTGGGTTATTTCTTTTGCCCCAGCTTTCCAATTACATTTGTTAGCACCACTTTGATGTTATGTTTTCATAAAATATTATTTGCATACATGGTATATCAAGATTGTATTAAGAAATTACAATTTATTTTCAAGTATTTTCACTGGAAACCCTTTTTGTGATGGTTTGGACAAATTCTGTTCAATTTTCCTTGCACAAAAAAGTGCAAGAATTTGGGCATTCTGCCAATTTAATAACTGCTGTTACTGGTGTACTGACCATAGGTAAACTGCCTGGGTGTGTAGAGAAAGAGAAGAACCATTTACTGATAAATTACTGCTGGAAGTGAGGAGCAAAGTTTGCTGAAAACAGTTTTTGTGACCAAGCCAGGAACAGACTTGTAACATTTACAGCTGATTTTGACAAACTGGGCTGTGCCTCCGCCTGGCCTTGTTTTGGAAAAAAAATGACCTTAATTTGGAATAAATTAATTTCTCTCCAGAAATCAGAATATTAAAAAGAAGAAATCTTTATCAATGCAGCTGTACTATCAAGTTGATAAATGTCACTTCACCTTTTGTGAACATGGTGTCTGATCCTTACATTACTATCTGTATCTGGTGCAAGAAATTAATGTTTTTCATATATATCAAAGGTTGCCATAATAATTAAAGTTATGGAACAAAAATGTGTTAAAAAATGTGTATACAAAAGGCTAAGTCCCCGTGGAAGAAAAGTCAAGAATAAAAAATAAAGACTGTAGTATGTAAAACGACTTGGAATGAAATACAGCCACACACAGTTAGAAAGGGTTTGGAAGTTTTCATGCGATTGCTAGAAAATATACATTGCTTCTATGAGAAGACTTGGTTTATTAGTAAAAGTCTGGGTAAAATTTCAGGATTTAAGAAAATACCAATAAAGTGAAGACTGATGTTAACCAGACCATGCTATAAATACCACACAAAGAGACCAAACAAGCCCTCTACTGAGAGACATGCTTGACGTTCTGCTTCACTGCTAGCCTGTAACAATAGGAAGAAACCTGTTGCCTCTGTCAAATTAGTTCAGCTAAATAAACTGCTCAAAATGCTATTGTTTAGGTCTAAGAGCAGCTGCTTACTGTGGTTCCTGTGTATGCACGATCAGCTGATGCAGCTTAGAGTCTGCTGCTGTTAGCCTGTGGCACACATACATTTTAAACCGTGCCGTTTGGCATTTAGAAGTCACTTCATATTGCTTTGCATAAATTCATCCTCTTTTTGTCCTCACCAAGTGTCAAGCATAGCTCAGGATGCTATGCAATACAAGTTGCTCCTTTAAGGGAGTAATTTTCAGAAATTCACTTCTACAAAGGTGAATCAGCTTGTACCTGAATTCAGTTGCATGTAATACTGTGAGGATTTACACTCTACATATCTGACTGCAAATGTAAACCTGATTTCAGATTGCAGTGTAAAATCTATATAAAAAGAAATTAAATTATTTTCTCAATATTAGGAAAGCGTGTTTTTTTTCCTGAATGTCAGTCACAAAGATATAGGACCAAAATTTTTCAAGAATATGTTATTTTTATAAGAAGACTTAATTTTACTTTGTTGAAGAATGTATCTATGATCTCTCCTCCGGGCACTGAGAAACGCAAGCACATACAACTGCTTCCATTAACAGCTAGTTTGTCTTTTACTACCATGGTGGTGGACATTCAAGCCTGAGGGATAACACAGATGACGTTAATTTTTTTTTTTGTTTTTGTTTTGTTATATTATTTAGGTGAAACCATTGAGACTTTTCAGAGCTCTGACCTGTAATATTTTACTAATACAAACTTTGTGCTTGCTGATAATCATGGGATAATAATTCACTAAACAGCTAGAAGAGAGCTCCGCTCAGGCTCCACACAGGCTAATGTCAGAAACAGATTATAGGGTAAGATGCAGAGAAAATTAAATTTTAACTCCCTCCCCTCATACATAAACTCAAAAGACTGTCCAGAACAAACATATCCTCAGCTGAAAGGAGGGATAGAAATAAGTACCAAAACCAGGATCAGGGCATTGGTTTCATGGGGACAGCAAGGAACAGAAAGCAGACTTCCTATTATCAGCTGACTCTCACTGAAAGCATGATCTTCTAACCTGATGCAGAAAAAGCTTCTGCTGAAGTCAACAGGGCTAGATCATTATAAAGTTCCTGAAGAGTTCACAATTCATATTAAATAACTGAATAACTGAAAATTAATACCAACACTAGACTGTTCTGTCTAGTATAAAAGAAAGAAAATATGAAACCAAATTCACAGAGATCCTTATTTCTTCCAAATTATGCTAAGAAATGGAAATCTGTCTTCTAACATGTATTTACGAGTTTAGTAGCAGGGAATTGCAATAAATGTCATATTCTTATGCAGAATGTATTTGTAGCTCATTTTTATGCTTATAGTAAATTTGGGGCGCAAGAAACAAGATTTAAACACTAGCAGTATTTAGAAATAAAGACTGCTAAATCAGGTTCTAAACACTAAAAACTGACACAAAATAAAAGTGGCTTTTAGGTAAGTTTTCAGACTACTGTGGATAAGATTCACAAACTGATAGAGTGTAGAAGTTATCTGGTAGAATAACATATGTCAATGTTTCCTTCTTAGATTAACAAAAATAACCTTTATGGTGCCACAAGTCCTTTGTAATTTCTTTGCGGTCATAACAGTGACTGATAAACAAAAATGATTTATCAGGCAATATTATTTTTGGAGATGAGGGGACTTGGAAGTGCTTGCCAGGTTTGGTGCTTTGGAAAGAATATATCGATTGTTGTTTGGTTGTTTGGTTATTTTAATACAGAGGTAATCCATAGTCTTAACTGTCAATAATACATGCCTTTTTACATTAAATTTACTCAATACGCTGTTCAGTAACACTAGATATTCGGAATAAATTTTTGAGTGCGATTACAGTATTAACATTCTGAACATGACATTTAGTTGAATTTAAATTCATTAAAATAAAATTAAAAGGCCAGACAGTTGGAATATCAATTCAAGAAAATTTAATAGCTTGATTCTGTTTATTTGCATTCTCTTCTAAGTACTGAGTAAGATGACTGCATGCCTCTGAGGATTTTTCAAATGAAAATGTTTATACATATAAATCAGAATATAAAATATAAGTATAAATCAGAATACCCTTCAGAACTGTGTTATACCACTATGCATTAATAGAAAAAAGATCTCAAAGAGGTTTACAAAAGAGGCTGGTGAATTAAATCAGTTCAGGAATAGTAAGGCATAGCGAAAGGGGGTTCACCCAGTGCTCTTGGGTAAATAAGCTGTACTTGCAGGGTGTGATATAGCTTGCTTTATTCCAGCCCAGTACCAAAACACACGAAGCATTACTGCCTGTGTCCAGTCTCCTCGACTGAAGTGAGTTCAGCCAGAACAAAGCCAAGTTCTTATCATGATAATCCCCATGAGCTTAGAGCAAGGAGGTTTTGGCCTATGTTTAAAGCTGCATTACAGCACTCAGACATTTGTACATTGTGGGTCAAGGGCTCAGCTTGAGCTTCTCTTCTGAGATCTGTATAGACACTGTTGAGCCTTTTCTTCTCCCCATTGCTTTTTATAGATAAGCCACCACTTCCACGTCCAAGGACACTTTTCCCCATCAGGGAAAGGGGTATGATCTGCTCCTTGAATTTGAGCATTTTGAGATCTGCCAAAGAATGTTTACAGATACCTCCCAAAAACCCTCAAGAAGTTTAATGAACAGCACTGTGCAAACTGTAATGGGGATGGATGCAAACTTTGTCTGACTCTTAGAACAATAAGGTTGGTATCTAAGAAGTGCAGTTAGCTGTACCACTGCATTGTCTTTAATTGAACACTTGCAAACAGCGGTCTTCCTGTACTTACATAATCCTTTGCTATTTCTATCTTTTATTTTCTATCATACATTTTGGCACTTTTCTGTATTCCCCTCCCCCCCCAAAAGACCCTTATGTAACAAGCTCAGCCCTCTTTATATGAACCTTTAGTTTCAACCAATGACACTAATTGCATGACTAAAGTTTTAGACACACACTTCCTTATCGAATAGCTATGACAGTTTAAGATTGCCCTCCTTTCCCATCTATTTATGTCACGGCTCTATTGACATAAGAGAATATCTGAGCACTCTGCAGCCACCTCAGAGAAAAGTCCTGCAGTTTGTAGGGGAAAATTTTGCTTTGGATCTATGTACAAAGTCTTGTGTTGTATGTGAAATGTTTTGTTAACTCCTCTTTGACAATTTTCTTAGGGTTTCCGTGGCTGAATCTTTTTCATTCTTTCCTCAGCTTCCACTAAGTGGATGACTGTCATGAGCAGCTGCCCATGTCTAACAAATGTCTGAGGAAAGATGTAATCTTTGTCCTTTCACCATCCACAGAAAGGCTGGCCAAGGGCTTGCCACCACCCCAGCAAGGTGGGTAGCATAAGCCTTTTGACCTTAGACAGCTCTTTGGAGACAGATAGTTGTTGGAAGGTACAGGTGTATGAAAGGTCAAGTCGTTTACTGTCTGAATCCAAAATCATCTTCTTGTCTCTTACATGGTCTCATGTTGGGTCTCAGTCAGGAAAGGTGTTTTTTTTGTCTTTTCAGTCCTTTTATATATGGTAAGGGACTAAATGAGATTGTGTGAACACCATTCCTTTAGGAAAAAAGAGGTCACTTCTTGTCAAGTCCTTAATTTTGTTGTTTGTTGTCCTACTACCAGTTTAGACCTGGTTAGTCTCTTCCAAAAATTTGATGACAGCTATATATTTTTTGGAAATCTGTCAGTAAAACTAGTTTTCCATTTTCTGGCTACTGCTAGCACATACATGAACTTCAACTGATCGGGCAATGCATTTTAATCTTGTGTCTTTATTGCCCCTTGAAAAAAAGAAAAAGATAAATTTACATTCCCATTCCACAGAATACTTTAAAGTACCCTTCAAAGCAACAAACAATGAAGGAACACCCATGCACATAAATAACTTTATTCTATAAGCAATTTCATCTGTAGAGGTTTGGGTCAGAACTTTGACCTAATCTACAGGAGAATCAAAGTCTACACCATGACAAAATGGTTATGTATTCTCTTGAGCAGCTTTCCCTCATGATTTTAGGAAAGTGATGTATTTGGGCTCAGCGGAGACAAAATCTGAAAATTTCACAGTGTCAAGGTTTATATTCTAGAAGAGTGTAAAAGCAAAGATATATAACCTAATCAGTTTGCTGAACAGCAAGTGTATTTCTTTCAAAGTAAATAGCTTCTGCAAAATATTATTTATATAGTTCTTGCAAATTGGTTTGAAGTGTTGTTTAGACAATCTTATTATGTATAAAGATAAAAACTTCCATCAAGAAATTATGCAAAAGAAAATGGACACACCAGCTGGATAAATCTATCATACATCGGCAAAAAGCAACAAGCACTTTTAATTAGCTGAGTGAATGTAGTTTGCTGAATGCTGAAAGCACAGACTGACTCATATTAAAATGTGCCTAATTTTCTGTGAAAAAGTCCCATCTGAACAGCCCTGACCATAGTCAATCATACTAAAAGCCACTGGTGCTTTATTTGATTTACCAATATAAAATGCAAATGAGGTGATTAAGTGGAGTGGCAGACATAGTAGGGCCTCTTTCAAACCATCAAGTTAAATGCAAGCAGACAGCAAACTAGCTGTGCAAAGAAAATTTTAGCATATTCGTTTCATTAGTGCTACAAAAATTTAATTAGGTTGGCTAATTACTTGACAAATTGCTCTACACTAGAGAAAAGGCAGAGCATGTTTTATTCCTGCAAAAACCCTGTGTGTATTTTAGCCCAAATGCTATCTGCCAATTTGCAAAAGCATTATTAAATGAATGAAAGATGGTACAACAGTCTCCAACAATGGCAAATTGTATAATGCATGTAATTAGACAAGGCACACACCACTGTATCCATATGTCCATGATCCCTTACGTCTGAAAATATTTAACACCATATTTCTAGGAAAATACTGTCAAAACAGATTATTACAAGGCTCTCATTTCTTCATAAGAAGCAAAATCTAGAAAATACTCATTAGTGGAAAATGCAGCTCACCTAAAGCAGAGTTTCTTCACTCAAATGAACTCTATTAGACAGTAACAGGGATGTACTTTATCTGTACCTTGCTAAAAGGAAATAATATACGCTGTTCAGTTAAGGAGTGTATCTCCATGTCTGCTTATTGCTAAGTAATGCCAAGAACATTAGTTACCTGAAAAAGGAAAAAAAGGCAAACTTGGGTGGATGAATTTAACATTTTACAGTTTTATTGGTGTGAATAGGCCACATAAAAAAAAAAATCAAGTCTTTAGTGTAGAAGAGCACATTTTTCTTCTTGTTTGTCTATTTGCATTCACACACCACAAAAGCTGCCAATTTTTATTCAGGAACTGCATTTGCTTTTGCTGGCATTCAATGTAGCTAATCAGCCTCTACTGACTCAAACATCATGATAATATAAATAGATCCCCACTTTATCTACTGAAGTGGAAAAAATAAGTATCATATTATATAAACATAATACATTGCAATTGGCAATTAGATACTGCATTTAACTCAGGCTAAAACAATATCTTAGGAAACCAAGGGATATGTGAGACCTCTTTTAACAACCATCGTATGTGTGCATGCAGGCATAAAATGCTATTTCTTGTAATTAACAATTCTCAACTTCTGTTCTACCATGCCAATTTGTTTTTAAATGTACAGCCTTAGTGAGATGTCAAAAACCTTAAATCAAATATAATTTCATGTTACCTCAGCATAATTGTTACTGTGTGTGATCAGGTTTCTTTCTAATACATTGTATGTTAAACCAAATTTCAGTTTCCTTAGCAGTTTGTCGTGAATAATTGCTAAGCTCACATTAAACAAGATGCTACACAGGTTTTCTGGAGAATTTTAAAGGAGAGTAGTCAAACCTGGTATTTCAGTGTTTGTTTATGTTCTGGTACTTCAGAATTCCTGATTTCCAGAGGATGATGCTTATTACTGGACTTACACTTCTTGTGACAAAACCTGAAAGATCTGAAATCCCTTTTCACTTTAAAAGATCTTGTTCATACTGAAGTAATCCAAGAAGAAGAAAATAATAGTTGTTAGGTTTCAAAACCAGTCAGGTGAGGATAGACAAAAGTGCAGTCAGCTGCACTGCTACAGTCCTGTTCCGAGAAGCATAGGAAAGGCAATGCATGGGATTTGGCTCAGAAAGAGAGCTCCAGCATCAAAGCAACTAGCTTTGACATGTCTTAACACTCAGTAGAGTCATCCGCATTGAGGTAGATGTTAAAATATCACCTGCATGTTGAGTGAAAGATTCCACAAATTAATTACCTAAAACGGAGATTCTTAAAAATAGTAAATGTTAAGGAGAAAGAGAGGCTTAACTTCAATCCTGTTCTGTCATGTCCACCATAGGTATGAAAAACTCTTCAGTGAAGTTTTGTGTGAGGTTTTTCAATAAACAGGAATTTTAAAATGAAGATTAGACTGAAAAGTCACCATGTTTGGAGGAAAAGTATCTAACAAGCTGTTGAAAGCAGAGATTTTGATTATTGTTTTATTTTGGCCTTGAGCGTGCTACGATCACTGCACATGCATGGAGGTGGGAAGAGGGGAACATCTTAAGACTTAGTAAAAGGGAAAAACTGTGGTTTCTGAGGGAGCTCTGACCTGACATCAGTGTGGTAAGAGATATGAAAGAAAGAAATTACCAACTTGTTTTCTCCTCCATGGTTTGTGAGAAGCAAGAAGTGATTTTCTTTAAAAACATTTCAAATAACTATGCAGGGAAGAATAACTATATAGGTAATAACTATGTATGTATAACTATACACAGGATAACTAGATAGGAATGGCAGCATGGTACAGAAAATCTTTATTAGAACATGTGCTGGAAGTGATAGCTCTTTGCACAGCCAATGCAGACCAAAGTATCTTAAGGAACTGATCAATACAGCATATCAATTATCAATCTTCTTTGAGAAATTTTTTTCATCATAATTTAGGTCCCTCTCCCCACAGGTGCATAGTCACAGACTCCAGCCAGGCCCATTCTCCGAATTTCAAACTCTCACCTTTCAGCTTCCATAAAGTGCAACAATTTGTCTTCCTAACTCTTTCCTACACCCCAAAATCCCTTGTCTCTCTAACTGTCCTGATGACTTTTTGACCCCACCATGTACACTGAATCAGTGTAAATGAAGCATCTTTTCTGTACAGGAGCTTCTATGAGAAAATTGAGAGAGGGGGCAGAAAAATGACAGGAATGGCACCTGTATGGGGGAACAGAGGTCAGAAGGGATTTGTGGGGCCTGGTCTCACCTCTGAGGATACATACACCATCCTGCGCAACCTGGGCAATGCCCTTGAGGTACCCCGGATGGGGCCACCAAAAAGAGAGCAGCCCCCTGGTGCCAGCAGCAGAGGCAGCAGAGGCTGGACTGTGTATGAGGAAAGCTTTAATTTTCATGTTTTTGCTTCAGGCTTTATTAGCTGGTGATATACTCAGAACAGAGCTTACCCTAAAATCACAAATGTGCCAGTAGAAAGTGAAACTGGCAAGTACGGTTTCCTGCCTACTTGATTACTTCTCATCACCACCTTTCTCTGCGTGAAACAGGAGAACAAATAAACAGGAGAATAAGCAGCCTAATGTTTGAAAAGGGGACATAAAAGAAAAAAGGGAGTTGTCTTATTCTGAAAAAAGAAACACTTTTAAACAAAGTCACAGGAACAGGAATCCTATTATTACTTAGATGGGACAATTAGAAGCTGGACCTTGTTCAAGATAAAATAGCTATTCATTTTTGTTACTGTTTAATTTCGTAAAGCAATATTTGAAAGAGTTTGCAGTTATTAGGGAGATGCAGAGCCCTGGAACTGACATTAATGAGATTAACACAAGCTTTGGTTTATGTGCAGATGACAGTCAGTAAGTGAATTTATGCCTTAGAGTTTTTTAAAACACTATCAATTTATCAAAGGGCTATCTTTTAAAAAATTGTTGCATCAATGGATTATTTACAATGTATCCCTTGATATAGGAAAAAGCTGCTAGACTTGGTTTGGGCATGTTCTTAATTTCACATAATCAACTTCATTTTTATACATTTTGTGTTTTATGTTCTCTCTTCAGTATTGACTCCTTGTCTTGACATGACATTGGACTAAGATGGTGTGCCATTCTTTTCTTGTGTATACAGCAGGGTGATAAGACAGGTAAAAAGCTCAAAAACTCACCGTTTCCTGCAGGTCTTGGTCTGCTAAGGTTGTGTTACTTCAGCTTCGGTGGAATGTCACTGTTCTGCTATACATACTATACAAAACCATAAGATTTACATCCTAAAATTAGAATTTTGCTATAGGTTTCTGGAGTCAAAATTTGGGTGGCTACATGACTTTGACCAGATGACTCAGCTTTTCAAAGAAAAAATTCTTAGTTTCATTTATTTGCAGTAAGACTCACTCAAATCAGTATTTTAATCCTCCTAGTGTGTATCATTCTAGATAAAAGGTGATATCTAGGAAAGTGAAGTGTACTAGTATGACAATTATTATTAAATGAGTAACATTCCTCTATCTTGACTCACTTTTCCAGTCCCTTCAGTTTCTGTTCTTTTCTTACATTTGTGGCTTGCATATTATTTTTTCCTTACTGACTTATGTGTTTACCTATAAATAATGGGGTTTATTCCTGAAAAGGAGTTTTAGCACATTTAATTCATACAGCAAAATCTGATTCTAGACACACTTGTGTTACTTCTCTAAAAGAGCTAACACATTTGGAAGGGACCATGCTAACAAAGGATCACCTGTACTGAGAATCTGAAGGGAAACACCGAAGTTTAATGCTATCATCATAAATAGCATACTCTAATCAGTCTCTCCTTTCATGTGAATTTGAAAATCCTTCTTCCCTAGAAGCACTTGCTAAAGACAATTATGCAAGAGCAAAACCACAGTGGTACTGCTGAAAATTGCCAATAGACTCTGAAGTGTTTCAAACAAGGATATATTAAATTGCCTATGCTCTTGTAAATTATAATAACATAGTACAGCAGGTTGATGAGAATAAACAAAAAGCTTCCTGAGCAATGCACCTAATAAAACACCATCATAAGTTAATTTTTTGGTGACTGTCTGCAGTCTGTGCTTATGCCTGAGAAAATGCCTGCTTTCTTTTATTTCTCAGTGTCCCCCAAAATACAACTTACAGAATAGTGTAAACAATTCTGAGTTTTTCATGATAATAGAAGGATTTCATTAAACTCCTGAATATGTTTTAGCTTTTTGAATGAATATTTATGATGTTTGAAGTGACCATTTGCCCACCTATATAACGACAAAGAATTCTACTTTACGTGTGAACAATAATGGATTGTATTCCATGAAATGGTCTGGTTTTCTGTTTTGTACACTGTGGTAGCAGGCAGAAGCATGTGAACAAGCTCTGAACATTAAAATATAAGCCACATTTTGTTCCCCTTTTACATTGGCACAAATCTGAATAACTTTGATGAGTACAATATATTTACTCCAGTAAATGCAACTAGGAATGAAACTTTGGCTTAATACTTTTTTTTAACTACAAGGCTGATATAATTGGGACATAATTTCAATGTGTGTGTTGCAGATGATACAGCTTAACACAGGTCATCTGCTTTCCCTTGTAGTAGCTGATTGTGTCCTCAGAAACTTTGCATGTACTTGTCTATGATAACCCTAATCTTCATGCATGCTATCTTATTAATTATTATTAGTAACTAGAAAGTATTACTAATAATTTCATTAAAACATTGCTTTTCTCAAAACTTAGTTTCTGGAATGAACATGTCACGCCACAAGCACACATGTTGGTTAGGGCTTGCAATTTAGCGCTCCTTGACAGACTTTTTTTGAAGCACTGATGATTCTGCCTGTCTTATGTGCAGAGTTTTAATAACAATTGCTGGTAGCACCAAATCAAACTCTTTAGCTTATTTTAACCTCACATAAAACATCATTCTTTGGTTATTTTTCCCAACTTGTTCTTGTCAGTCTGATAGCATTTTGACCTTCTACAAGGCTGCATTGGAAAAAGAAAGGCTTTTTTTTTTTTTTTCTTTTCTGTCCCTAATCACAATATTCCACCTTAGGGGACAAACAGGATAAACTATTATAAGTTTATAACTGAAGTTTATAACTAAATTCAAGATCAGACTTTTAAGAAAAGAATGTTGATATCTTGGCTTGGAAGCAATGCAGACGTTCAGGTCAGGTGCTGGATCATTAACAATCCCTGCAGTTTGGTGAAAAAACACGGCAATGGCCAAGCTCTGTGGGTGCCTGCGGCATCCAGAACCCATGAAGTTCTGCTTCTGCACATGTCCAAATATCTGAGTTATGATGGCACTGAGCAGCCAAAAAAAAAAAAAAAGCTAAAGTGATACTCACCTACTTGAAATCCTGATTCATTTCCTGGAAATATATTCAGAGTGCCAAATTGCTATGAGACATGAGTGCTGTTTTGTGTTTTGAATGAACACACCATATATGTGTGTAATGGACTGAACTGCATGAAAGACAGTAAGTGACAGAAGTATTACTAGAAAAATTATCGAGCATGTCAAAGAAGGTATGTGCATGTGTGCTCATGTGTGTGCATGTGTGTATGTATATTTCCTGTCAAAATAAAAAGTTGATGGATTTGAAATGTAACAATTTGGTACATTAGTGTGATGTTTGTTGGTTTTTTTCCTTTGAAGATGCTCAGAAGACTTAGGAACTGTTACATTTTCTTTCATCTATTAGAAGATGATGGGTGTAAGGTGCAAAACAGGGATGTAATGGAAAAAAATGAAAATAAAAATAGTTCTTGTGCAAGCACAATTTAGTCACTGGCAAAGTTAAACCAAAGACAAGAGACAGAGATGAGGATCGGAAGAGTCATCTGCCTGTGAAACTGAGAAGGGAATTATGGTAGAGCAAGGACAATAATAGCAGTCTTGGACCATTCGCTGTGTTGCTTTGCTTCCTTGAACAGCTTCTGCTGTTTTCTTCCTTCCACTTATTTTCCCTGACTTAATGATCAGCTTAAACAGAGAAGTGGTTTGACGTACAGAGGAAAGCATGGAGGTCCATACCCTGTATGTCTTACTGCTTGCTGCTGACAGCAGTGTCTTGGGAAGCAGGGAGGTGTATGGGGTGGCTGTGGCAAGGTGTCGGCACAGGGGGCTGTGGGGGTGGCCTCTGTGGGAAGAGGTAGGGGCTGTCTCATGCCAGATGCAGAGAGTTTCAGTTGGCTCCATAGGACCCACCACAGGACACAGCTAACCCTCACAGCATGTATGTGGTGCCTCTGGGAGAACATATTTAAGAAAGGGAAAAAATGGCAGACAGGCAGAGAAGCGAGGAAAACAAGGTGAGAAACAACCCTGAGAAGAGCAAAGTCAGTGGTGAAGGAGGCAGAGACAGCGTTCCAGACACCAGAGCACTGTCCTGTAGCCCATGGGTATGCCGCACTGGAGCAGGGTAAAGGCGTGAGGAGGAAGGAGTGGCAGAGAGGAGCTTTTATGGAGTGACTGCAGGCACCATGCCCCATCCCTCATGCTGCTCCTTGAGGGGAGGGAGAAGAGTTGGGAACAAAGGAGTGAAGCTGACCCTGTGAAGAGCAGTGAGAGTGGGAGAAAGGTGTTTTTTAAATTATTGCCTTTACTTCTCACCATCCAGATCTATTTCAATTGGTAATAAAGTAAATTAATTTTCTCCCAGTTGAGTGTGTTTTGCCCATGACGGTGACTGATACGTGATCTCCCTGGCTCTACTTCAGCCGATGAGCTTTCTAATCTTATTTTCTCCCCCTGCCCTGCTGAGGAGGATGGGCAGTGAGAGAGCGTCTGGGTGGGTTTGGCTATTAGCCAAGATTAACTTACCACAGAGGCACAAGTGTAAATGCCCTGAGGCTGATGAGGGCCTGGAACCACATATCACTGCTCCTCGTTGAAAACAAATATGTAACATGGAAAGTAAACTGTAGCATATTTAATTGAAGCCATAAAAATGAATGAGTTTAGCAAAGGGTCTGAACAACATGCTTTTGGTTAGATTGGGTCAACTCAGCACACAAATACTCTGTAGCAAATCTTAAGCCTTGCAAAAAATATGTGTATCGGTAAAGATAAATTCATAATACTGAATTTCGCCTTCTGTATTCCACTTATATGGCACCTAAATGCCTTGCTATTAAAATACTCATTGATATAAACTAGGTTCTGTAATTAAAACGGAAAGTTGAAAAATTATGTCCTGAGGTGTTGGGGTTTTTTTTTAGTTGAAAAGAAATAGCTGTTAGCTAGAGAAGAGGCAAAGAAGGTTAGCCTTATCCAGCTATTTAAATGATTCTTGATTAGTGACCACAGGTGTCTGCTTGTTAAATTATAGTTTGGAACTTAATAGAAGAAAGTCTATATGAAGTGACTTTTCCATTGTAACTACGCACATTGCATAAAGACACAGTAAAGCTTTGTTCGCTTCACCTCTGTACTCTAAGTGAAGTTATCTTACCCATAATACTGACATTCAGTGTGGGTGGTATAGTTCTACCCAAGACTGTTTGAGGACCCCAAAGGTACAAATGGCTCTTTTGACATTGTAGTCTTGTAATTTCCAAGCTACTAAAGAATGGCTGAACCTACTTCAAAGATGATAGCTATTTATGTATTAGAGCACTGAAGCTGATTTAATGTGTAGCTGGCTGAAAAGTGTTTTGGCTCTGAAATTATTATGAGGCTGCCCAAGGTGTACTGGAATGGCAGCTACTGAAATGAGCAAAAATGAAGTCCCATCTAACTAATCATCATCAAGGAGAAATTGAAAGCACCTGGCTGATAAAACATAACTTAGTAATGATTTTACCAGTCAGTGTTTATTCTAGCAATTACAGTCACTCCTGTTGTGCTTTTATAAGGAAAAGAAGCCATATTAAGTAGGAAATTCATAGCCACTCGCAGCTGCATATGGACCTGATATGGTTCCTAGTCTGGAGGGAGAACACAAAAGGTCTTATTCTGATAAAAAGGTGAAAAGGATTGTTTTTTTCTTCCTGAGCTGCAAGGACAAAGATATTAACAGAGAGAATAGGAGTCAGTTCCACTTTGCCTGGAGCAACAGGGACATCCAGACACATTCCTAAAGGAGACATGACATATGTCCATACATCACATGTGGACACTTGTTTCTTCAAGTACAAAAACACTAGTTCAGCCACAGCTCTTGGGTGTTTAGCACTTTGGAAAATGAGGCAGCTTATTTTGCTGCTCAATGAGACTTTTAAAACTTCATGTTGTCATTCATTCATTCTACCGTTCCCGAGCCTGATTAGCGATCAAGCACACACCAATGCATAAGTAGATTTAAAGCCATAATTTTCATCACTTATGCAACCATTTCCTTCTGAGAGGCATATTCCTGCGTTATATATGCTCTCTGTGGTATGATGGATTAGGCACTCCCACAATGGCTGAAAGAAATGGAATAAATTTCTCATGGGAGAGATAGTCTACCCAAAAGTCAGACCTGGGGAAACAGCTTAGGTCTAAGTTCCCTGATACCTGATGACATCAGGTGGTAGATTAATTGAAAAATTCCTCCTTTGGCAAACTGAAAGGTATCAAAGTCACATGTTCCACCTCACATACAAACAACATCTTTCTTAGCAGCTTCACCAAAAATACTATTTCATTGTGGAAATTTTCCATTGCAGAAGAAATGCATTTTCCACTGAAACAGAAACTAGAAATAGACCATAAACTTAATTTTTCAACTGAAAAACAAGTACTTGCATATACATCTTCTACATATGTATCTGTTACAAATCTTATGTCCATGCACAGAGATCTTGAAATTGTTCACAAACACCTTTGAATCCTGTATTTCTCCTGATGACACATGCTGTCTCCCTATAAAATTGGTAGGGAAAGTTCAATACCTTTGTGAGTTGATTGTGATTTTAGGTGAGTTAAGTTGTTCTTGAGTTGACTATCTTTTTGTATTGACTCCAAAGGATTTACCTCTTGCCTAAGGCATTCAAAATTAGTTGGGATAATCCCACGTCAATATCCCATTAATTTATCCCCATTTGTTTAGTTCTCTAACTCAGGAAACAAATAAATGCTTCTGTGGCTAACTGTTAGCTTCTTTTAAAGACATAAAACTCATCCTCATTCAGAGGACTCATACTGTAGGGATTTCAAAATTTCCAGTACAGGAAGTCTCTGATTTCATAGTTTGCCTTCATAGTGTCAAGAATTATAATGACCTTTACACCTGTTTAAATTCCCATGGGTATGTTTACATAATTTTCTCAAAAATGAGTGACCAAATATTTAGATGGTGTGACAGACTGGCTTTTAATGCTGAATACTTTCAAAGTGTCTCAGCACTTTTAAAGAGCTTTATTAAAATTATGTCTTCATTCAACCCCCCCATTTAAAAAAGAATAAATAGTTGAATTAGCTTCTTTTTTCTCCTGACAATTATTTTTCTGAGGGGCCATGGGGTTGAAAAAATCTCTGACATGAGTAATATTTTCTTTGGTGAGGTAATCCTAATAGATGAATTTATTTGGCCATGAAGCTTATTCTCTTTAGAGTGCTTTGAAAGCATAAACAGAGGAAAGAATGGTTGAAAGAGATTGAAATTTGATTTGCATCTTTAGAACAAAGAAACAAATGAAAATGTAACTATTGTCTTTATCTTTGCTGTTATTGTATGTGGTATCCTCGTATAATCTTTTCTTGTAATGATACTTAATAGCTGCCTTTGAGATATTAATGGAAATTGTCACAGGCAAGGGAGATATTACTGCATCTAATGAAGCAAAGTAGGACTGAAAGGAAAAAAAAAGAACAATAAGTAAAATCTGAACAAATAGAGGAATTCAACTTATTTCTGAAATTTAACCCTATACGTGGTTAATTGTAATAAAATCAAAGTAAGTGAATGCAGCTACTATTCAGCATATTAATACATTCTTCATGAAAGCTTACAGAACAGTTACAGTATATAGATTTTGGACACAAGAATTTAAGTGTATCTATCAGCCCTTGGCACATCAATAAAACCATACTACTATAAAATATGTCCAATTTTTCAATAAACTATGCTAGGCAAATGCTTGCTGACTGAGGATTATTATGCGTGCTTCAGATCACTCATAACTAGAAAGATAAATTAAAACAGTATTTTATAAGGTAAAAATATAATTTTGATAGAAAAAACAACTTTCCAAGTGTCAAAATACAAACATGGGCATCACATTTAAATATATTTCTCACTCTCTCTACTCATCTAAAGTCTAGAACTATGATTAATGTATTTCAATCATTTTCATGGCCAATTAAACACAAGAAGCATGTGAAAGCAGGCTGTAAAATATAAGTTAATGACTTATTAAGTACATTCATATTTTTGAGCTAATTTTCAACTATGTTCATCTTTTGTTAATGGAACATTCAGTGAAAGACAAACAGAAAATACCATTCAAATAGAAACTATGTAACATGGCAAACAGTTTGTCCAATACTTGTTTCTCTGACCCAGAAATTTTTAAAACATTAACTGTTTATTTTTAATTAGAATGTAATATTTAATTTAAACTATGTATTTAAGGCAGACCCAAATAACTTTAGTAAAAAAAATAAATAAATGAAAATTTTACTAAGCTCTAAATTTGTTGCAATTGATTTGAATAATTTCAATTAATGGAAAAATATATTGAGTATATTGAATAGCATATGTTTTGCCATAGGTTTGAAGAAAGTAAAGTCACTGAATTTCTATAAATTATTGACTAAATCCCTTAGAAAACATAGGCTGAAATGATAAAACTATTCTGGAAACAACAGCCATTTCTGCAGATAAATACATTTTCTTTAAACTCTGTTATTCAGTGTTTGCAATTAAATAGTTCAGAAATGTATAGTCAAAAAAAAAATAATCAAAACCTACAATCCAAGGAAAGCTGCAATTTTTTTTTTTTTTAAACCTGTGAAGTGGTTATGGAAAAAATGAGGTCTACTACATCTGGAACTTGAAATTACACTGATTATAAAAAATAGATGGAACTTCACTAAAGCTGGTTCCTTTGTTTTATATGCAAACAGAAAAACATGGTTACAAAGCAAAGCTTTTTATGTACGTAATACATATGTAATTTAGTTTTATACAACTACAAATGTTATGAAATATGGTTTTTGTGCATTTTAATTGAACTTTAATTTTTACTGAACAGGAATTTTGTAATATCAGAAGTTAAAAATCATTAATCAGCCACTAAAAAAAAAATTAAAAAATCCATGTGCCATGATGACAAGAAAAATGAACTTACTGAATTTTATTTACGGAATTTGCTGGCTGTTCAAACAAATGTACTTAGACATAATATATCCATCTAAAGTTAAAGAAATGCCAAACATAGTGTGAAGGCTATAATTATTAGCTTATTAGCTGCTAACATCAAGAAATAGAAATATAAATCCAAAAGAACAAAGGATCTAATATGTAATAAACAGCTGTCTATACCTGCTTGCAGCTATATTTATACATAGTAATACAGGTAACTTTCAGAGGGAGATGAGAATGGAGTTAGGCATTATCAGGAAGAACAAATGTTTAGGAACATAAATCAAGATAAGAAAGACTAAACCAACATAATAAATTTCAGGATTCCTTGACTATTTATTCAAAATATTATTATTAAAATTAGTGGTTAAAATCACCTTGTTTTAAATAGGCACTCACCAATGCAGCTATGGGTATGTCTAATTACTGTGCCTGGAGGTGATCTAGGATTAAAGTGAATAAAATAGCAAGGCACTTCCTTTTACATAATATCCACTTACTAATACGTTCTCAGAGAAAAGCACAGTTTGATCTTAGACAAACTGTCCCATATATTGCTGTTCAAAAGTCTGAGCTTTCTGAAAGAAATCTTAAGGGATATGTATGAAGTGTGAATAGGAAAACCTCAGGAGTATTTATTAAGTCTAGAATATTCATACACAGGTTTGGATGAAAAATCAAAGTCTCACCTGTTTATAAACAAAAATCTGGAAAAAAAAGACATCCTAAGCAATCACTTTTTGTGGCAACTTCAGATTTTTCAGTTTTGCTTGACCTTGTGTCAAGACATTCTCTACAATTGTTTCCGATATAATGTTGTAAAGTCCGTAAATTCTGAAAAACAAAGATACCCCAAGCCTGTACTCAGGAAATTCCCAAGCCATTCTAGTAAGCATGCATTACAATTTGTACCTGAAATTTGTAGCAGGCCAACATTCTCTGTGTTAAGATGATGAATTATGAACTGAGCAGTCTTGAAACCAGCGTTCCATTTAAGTCACCTGTGGTATCGCAGAAGAAAGAAAAATATACATCTTCTGAGGCTTTGGGGGGAGGTATTTGCTGAGTCTAAAATAAGTTACAGAACATTCCCTTCATTTTCAGACTGTTAATGCTTATCCATGGCTTAAGTAAGAATACTTACTTTTTCTCTTCAATTGTGCACATTACAAACAGAGATTAGCGGCCTTTCACTTCAGAGCTGTCAGAGTTAAAGTGACATGAAGCTATTAACATTCTGTTGTAAGTGGACAGAAGCTTCCTCTGTGTGGTGGTTTGTTTGGGGTTTTTTTTGGTTTGGTTTTTTTTTTTTTTTTTTTTTTTTAAATCAAAAGACCGCTAAAACCCTTAGTTTGCACTGTTTGCATGGAGATCACCCGTTCCCTTTTCACTTGGATCGGACACTGGCACTGAGTATCTTCAAACTATTAGTACTCCTTTGCGTCTGCCAGATATTTTACATTTCAAAAAGTCAGATTATCCCATATGAACTCTTCCATGATATTCCATGTGGAAGACTTTGAATGTAATAATCAGAAGGTATCAATCAGATCTATGAGATGATCAATTATAAAAGATGAGTTTTAGCCATACAACATTCCTGTTGGATTTATATTTCACTACCTTGATAGTACAGCAAAAATATCCTGTAAGTACACATCTCTAAACACCAAACAGAATTCAAACCATAAAGGGAAAGGAATCTGGAGAAAGATTAAACAAGGAAACATATGTTCTGTTTATTCTTTTGTATCCTATTGCTTTTTGCTTCCTCAGTACTACATGGTCTCATACCTGTTATTATGATCCCTGTGAAAATGAAGACACCTTTCATTTACAAAGATTTTTAAGACAGCCTTCACAGTCTCTGACAACTGCCTCAATAATCTTACATAGATAAAATTTAACCTGTTTCAAAATCTGACCATTTTGTAGTAAGCATAAACAACTACTCACATATTATAGAGACCCAGAAATAGAGCAAACAGCCCCTGAGATGTCTGGAATGGAGAAGATTTCCACTGTGCAAACTCTGATAGGGAGCACTTTTCATTACCGTGAAGATATGAGGTGAAACTTTTGGCTCACTGAAAACATTGGAAGTGTTGATATCAACTTTAGGCAGCACCTCACCAAGTTTTATGAGTTGGATATTAAATACTGCTTCCTTTAGATATAAACCTGAGGGATCCTATCCATATACACATCCTTCTCCACTTTTTTCTTCCTTTTACTTCTTACTTCACTCAACTATTCCTCCTTTGAATAAGATTTCCTCTTATTAAAATTGAATAACAAGTGTTGCAATGTTGTGATGTTTTTTTAACAGCTCTCATAAATACTGTTAAAGCAGTATTGTTTTGCTAGGATGTTTTCATTTGCATTAGAGCTAAAGTTTGTGCTTTTAAAAGGCTTAAAAATGTCAAAGGAACAGTAACTTCATGTAGTGTCTTGTAGATAATGTTACTATAAGAACACAGTATATAATATTACTATAAAGACATCTGCAATAGCAGTCCTAGTGAGAAAATACTGCTGTTTGGGTTTTTTTGGGAGGGAGGCAGGTGTTGGTTTTTTTTTGTTTGGTTTGGTTTTTTTTTTTTTTGGTTCCTTTTGACTGTTTAAAACTAAATGGCACTTTTCAACTTGCAGAAGGAGAATTTCGCAGTCCTCCCTATTCAGGAAATTGTGATTTTTGTTACTCGCAGGTACCAGATTTTAGTGAACTTGAGCTATCAATCAGAAACTTGATTTTCCAATGTCTTCCAATGCTGGGTATATCAGTAACCAGTTTATTACTTTTAACCTGCCTTTAAAAAAATAGACAAAGTCTAAAGATACCTTTGTAAAGTACAAACAAGGACACAATTGGAGGCTTGTCTCTAAACCTGAAAACTCTTAAAATTAAAAGAACTTGAGTGTTATCTGCAGAAATAATAATGATCAGTTTCTGTGCTTACATGGTGCTTTTTTGAAGATCTGGAAAAATCAGTTCTACTGAATTTAACAAGTATAGACAAATCTATTCTAGCTTGTTAATTCATATAAACCTCTAAGAAGGTGTTATCACACATACTTTACAAATGAGGAGAGAGATGTAGATGAAAGCTCAACAGAAAAACCGAGATTAAAACTCAGCCCTTAACATCAATTGACCACACTGATGAATGGATTTGGATGATGCCAAGTAATACTTTGACATATCTGTAAAATTAAAATAAATAAATAAATAATTGCTAGTCAAAACAAGATTGCCAAAAAGCAAAACCAGCAACACCCTTGCTAAGGAATATAGAGAATTTTCATTTTAAATTAAAGAGATCCAAGCTTTTTATATACCCAGAAACTAGTTTTGTAATTTAGAACTATCTCTATAGTTTCACAGAGGGAAAAATTTTTATAACTATTATAAATTATTTCAAATATATTTGAAACACTTTGAATAAAAATAAAGTCATATATCTAGACATTAAAAAAACCAAAACAACAAACACCTCCCACAAACCTCTTGGGCTGGTTTAACTGAAGCAGAAGAGATATCCAGGTACAGCAGAGTATGAGTCACATGAAACTTCAAGAGTCAGAAACAGATTGACATTCACTCCTTGTGAAAGGACTGTATGAAAAAGTACAGGGAAAGAAAGACACCTACGCCCCTCCCACCCCCCCCCACCCCCCCCACCCCCCCCAGTAAATTATCATTTCTACATTAAAAAAAAATAAAAATAAATAGGAAATCATGGAGTGTGTTGCACAGTACTGAGCACTACCTGAGAGCTGCTTCCCCACACATGGCCTCTTTCCACATGTAGTGAAATCAGTAACAAGGGTTCTTCTTGACTTGAGTGGATTCAAGACTGAGCTTATTGGCACTGTGCCCAACATGCATCATTGAAACTGTAAAAGCAAGACCAGAGACTCCAGTGGGAATCCATGCATTGACTGAAGCATGTCCTTAAGCAGATATCTGAGTCCCATAAATTCAACAGATTTAAATATGTACTTTAAGCTGAGAACATGCTTTGTTGAATCTTGGCCTTTGGCAAGTATTTCAGACATCAAGTTTTACTTACTTTATGACTAAGCTGCTAAAATGTTTTGGAAAAGAAATAATAATGCCAGGGGTCATTTTTATTCATGTTTTTACATTAAAAAAGAAGTCCTGAAAAGTATTATTGATTAATGAAATGACAATGGCATGCTTAGTTTCATCTTACTACAGATTTGTTCTTGTCATTCCTGTAAACACTACTGTATGAAGTCAATTAAAAACTACTATTTTAAAAAAAAAAAAAAAAGAAAACAAGCTTTATAGATGTAAATTGATATTGCCGAGTTCTAGAGATCCCTGTTGTGGAAAGCATCCCCATGGACACTTGCAGCAACCTGAAAAGCTAATTTTTTTTTTTTTTCAGAAATTTGAGAAAAAAATGTTTGCATAAGTATGGTTAGTGCAACTATGAAAGAATTTCAGGAAATTTGGCACTTCATAAATGTCCTAAAGTTATCTGGATTTGCTAGATGTTCAGGACCTTAGAATACCAAAATACTTATGAAGACATGTTGCAGTGATGCAGGAACTTAGTTTTAAGCACCTGTTTCAGAAGGATTATACAGACAGATTTGTAGAGACTTACAGATACCTGTAGATGTATATCTATAATGATTTTTAGCATATACAAACTGATTTTTATTTTGGATATAATTTAGAATGAGATAACAGTCCTTGCTTTGGTACAACTGGTTGAATTATTCATTGTCAATGTATTAACTAGTAGATTTACATGTTAAGTCTGTTCACAGTCACTTGCAAACTGATCTTCAGTTCCTTTAATGTGTTTGTTAACTGTAAAGACTGAATAATCACTCTATTTTGCTATTTTTTAAAATTAAAATGAAATTTAACTAAACTTAATTATTAAGTGACCTTCAGTATTAAGTAAAAAAAAAATCTCCATAAGTTTGTTAAGATGTATAAGTATGGATAGAAAGAATCAGTTTTTCTTATTTTTGAACTGATTTAACAAATACTTTCCAAAACTTCCCTAGCTTCAAATTTCCATAATTTGCAGAAAATTACTTCTGGTCATTACTTTTTTAAAATTACATGCATTTTAAGAATTTTCTAGGGAATTTCTAGGTACATAATTTGATTGTTAGCATGAAAGTGAGAGCAAGCTATTTTTCTTTGTTTCAGAGTCTTCTTTCTTTACTAAGCAACACTGCTTATTGTCCCCAAGAAGGGACATAATGATTTGCTTAAAACAGAGCATACACTAATCCTTTTTCTTACAATATCCTTAAGTAATTTATAAGTGCTTATTTCAAACTGAGGAGTTTGACAGTGCCCCTAGTGAATCTTGATATACATGTCTTACAATTCATACACAAATGATACTGCATGAAATATTCATTAGGAATACTCTAAATTATGTACCAAACAATGAGGGTACTGTCGTTGTCACACTTTTCATCTGGTAAATATCCCAGTGGGCACAATGAATTCACTTATATCTCACAAAGAGTTTCCCAACATGTTTCAATTATTTATCTTATGGCTACAATCCTCCATGTGTGCATGCATGTTTTTGTTTTTCAGGCTTTTCTGAAACACACCCACATCTTCAACACTACGGCAAAATACGTAAAACCTATAAAGGCATTAGCCTGAATTTAGTTAAGTATATTTCAAAGCAGTTTGTGTGTTTAGACTGCATCGAGGAGATCTGGTCACAACGTAAACAGATTAGACTTCAAGAGGAGACAGTTAAGTGTTTTTAAAAACTTCAGAAGGTTTCCCCATTAATTTAAACCCAACCACACAAACAAGAGAATACAGGAAAATGGATCTCTACCACATTTAGAGCAGGCAGGCATCATATAATGACAAGAAGCAACAGGTCTATCATGTGATGAGATGTATGTTGTCATTTGTAACTTCTTAAAAGGCAGATGAGGAACACATGGTACTTCTTTGACGCATAATGCTGAATGACACATCACTTAAAATAAGTAGCTAGAAATCTCAGACATAATAGATCCATTTGGAAAGTGCACAGCACGATGTTAACTTCTTAAAAATATTTAGCATCTTCTGACATGTCACATTCTGTTACTCAATAATATAAACAACATAATCTTGTTTTTTTAAAGTAAATTTAATAGAAACTTAAATTCTTCTACCGACACTTTTCAGTGCCTTAAGCTACCTTTCAAACAGAGGTGGCTTGCAGTTAAATTGCTGAGGCACTGAAGATCCTGTACGACGGAACAGAGAAAGTCTAAGTTGTGTAGGTGCAATGAGAAACAGCTTTTCTAATATACACTTCTCTTAACTCAATGCTATGGTTATACACAAATAATACATAGATAAAGGTAAGAGGCCAGGTTTGAACCCACCTGGGTTTATGACCATGGTAAGGAGAGAATGCAGACTCTGACACTATGGCACTAGTAAGAAAATTCTGTTTTCACTTTCTCATTTACCAGAGGTTTCAGGAAGAAAATGCTGGCTTAAGGAGTCCTTCCTCCATTCTGGTTAGGCGTCACCACCACTGCTCCATGGCTGCTTGTCCCCTCAGCTGGCTGATACAACTGTGAGGTTGATGTGTAGTAACCACATCAGGTTTTTTTTTTTTTTTTAAATGCTTATTTTGAGTAAAGCAGCAAGGGCATGTCTAACCAGGAGCATCATCCTAATGCAACTTCTAGAACAGAAGTTTGGGCACCACAATTGTGGTGAAGCAGAAGAACAGAGCAGCTGGAGGCAGTGAAGTGGGGGGTGGATTTCAGTGCCAAGCTTTCATGGAGACTGCATGCAGACTGTATGTAATCATCTGAGTCTTATCCAAAGTCACTACTTCTTGCAAGGCAACAGGAACATCTGAAAGAGTATAGGCTTCTAGATTTTATATATCCACAGGTGCCAGTGATAATTTTTGACAATTTTGGAGAAACTCACATTTTTCAAATATTGAAAGTGACGAAACATAAATCTTTCTTACATAATTTATCCTATTATAATCCCAACAGCATGGCATGGTAGGATTCCTTTGATACATGAAAACTCCCTCCATGTAAAAACCCCTTAATTCTTGTGTTTTTAAGAACATGGTTCTTAATTCTCCTTTTGTGATTATGCTCCAAGGAGAACAAAAATTTTACATGTCATATTGTTATTTTGTTTTATTGTAACTGCCAGTGCTCAAAACTCAGAACTAATATAAAAAATGGAACCGTTTATCACTATTGCTAACTACCAAAATACTTTTAAAAGCCCTAGTCACAAATAAAACAGTATTGAACAGGGTGCTGCAGAAACATGTAACAAAAATTGTATTAACAAAGAAACTAAAAAAAAGTCTATAGAAACTCTATTTAGCATAATTGTTATTTTAAAAAGCCAAAAATAAATTAACGGTAATATATCTCTGTAACTGTTAACCATTTTTGATTTGCAGAGTCTTGAATACTTCCATCTCCCTAAAGAAAATCACATATACAAACTTACTATCTTAGTCACCTTTTGTGGACAGCTTAAAGTAATACATCGATTGGGAAAAAAATTGAAAACATTTGAGTTGAGATATTGGCATTGCCTTTTCAAACAGTTTTAATAGTGAATAAAATACATGTTTAGGAGCACAAGATACACACTCCTGGCCTTTCTGTAAACAGAGGACAGATAATACACAATTTGTTTCTATGATATAGTTAGAACAGTAAAACTGGTTTTAATAACAGTTCAGATTTAGACTTTCTCTTTCAAATACTACTTTTCCTGTCACTCTTTATCCCCATTAGGAAGATGAGATGCCTCAGGGTGAGGGATATATAAAAGGTTTTGCTGTCTCTTTCTCTTTCTGTCTCCCCCTTTTAAAAAGCTAATTACTCCCTCTCATAGATAGCATCCTGGGCAAAGCATTGTATGTTTACTAGAAAGGGGAGGAGGTGGGGGGGAAACCTAACAACCAACAATACATGCTATTAAATTTCAGGTGGACTAGAAGGTTCCCTTTTATGTAACACTTTACTGCCTAACAGGTGATATGGCTATTGACCAGTTTGTCTAAGTTTAAGGTTAAGGCTATGCTAGAACATGACAGTTTTCCTCTTATGAATCTGCTTTCTGAAATAGTAAAACTTGCAAAACTAAGAGCGTAATACTGCTGGCATGTATTTCTCTCAGGTAAAACAATAGCAAGAATAAAATTGTTTGGGTTTATTCTTAAACAGAAACAGTTAATTATTTAACATTAGGTGGGGTTTGTGAGTATGTGCATGTAAAATTATAGACCCTCTGCTGTAAACTCCATTGGTACTCAGCAGCAGGTGACAAAGAATTCAGAATTCCTGGGTCTGCAACCAGTCTGTCACTGATTTATTATGAAACTTCATGAAAGCGGACAGGCTGAGATCGACTGTTTAAATCAGCATTTAGTCTGGTTGCCAGTGGGTTTTTTTTTCTGTGTTAGAGGCTATGCTGGTCTACAGAGTGCACTTGTAGCCCCTGGAAGAGCCCTCAACAGCACAGATACTGTATTTTGGTGACAGCATCAGCTTAGGCAGTCCCTGCTGCCATTCATTTCTGCTCTCATCTTGCCCCTCATTGCAGGAGGAAAAAAGCTTGCATATCTGCACAGCAGATTGGCAGACTGGTCCAGTTTTTGGGTTTGGTTTTTTGGGTTTGGTTTCAGTCTTTCTAGTTTTCCAGTGGCCTTTACCACAAACACAGCTGCAGTCACTGCCACTCAAAAGTACAGTAAATCATGGTGCTCAGGATAACTGCTGAATGGTTAAAACAGTTAAGTGCCAAATATTTTTTAATGGAAAATGCCGTACCACCAGCCCATAACATAATTCTTCTCCCTCTCTTTTGTCAGTGGGGCACTTCCCACTCCACCGGAGGATATGAGCCTAGTGACAACGAGTAATGTATTTATTTTGAATACAGTATTTTGTTCTCTCGAAATCTATTTCTACATATTTTGGAACTGAAACCTTATTTTATTTATTATATTTTGGTTTATTTTATTTTTTGGAACAGTGAAGTTTAAGAACTATGAAAGCAACTACAAGCAAAAGCTCATAGGAAATGGACCTGCTTCTTTCACATATCCTTGGGCTCAGCCTTGCATTTATTACTTGAATGAAATTCCCCATCATTTAGGACAAAACTCTCTAATGTCAACAAAGTTAACCTGTCTGACATTTTTTCAGATGAAATGCCTGGCTTCTCAAAATCAACTGATTTCAGTTCTTAAAAAAACCAGCTCCTTCCTTCACCTGATTTCAAGGGGAACTTTGCCAGCAAAAAGCCTGAAAAATGTGGCCCCATTGTGTGTACCCACCCTTGAATGATTGCTGCTTAGCAGTTTCTTTTAAGAAAACTGTGCATAATCAAAAATAGACAATGGGAAAAACAATGAATATGAATGATTCTGGAATCTCTGAGCTCCTTTGTTATCCTGCCACCAATGTACACAAGAAAGGAGCTATATATGGGACCATATGAGGTGATCAAAACACTAACCAGACATTGTAACCGTTTTTCAATATTCTCAGCCCTGAGTGTGTGTTTGAAAGAAATGTGCTACTTGGAGCACAGCCACTTTTTTAGTGTGTACAGCCTGTATCTTTGCTTACTCATGGTGGTGGTGGTGACAGAAGTGCTGACGCCAGTCCCAGAAGCAGCACTAGAAATACCTCCCTCTCCCTTCCTCACATTCAAAGCTAATCCAGAGCCCTATGAAAGCAAAGCGTGTAATTTTATAACAGCTTGTCCAGAAACTAGCAGTGAAATGTGTAACTTTATGGTTGGCTTTCCTAAAAGTACACTTTAAATGATAATTAAGTCATAAATATTTGAGGGCTGGGTTGCAATACCCTTCCTCGAAGTGACAGACCAAGCACAGCCTGCTTCTGTGGGGCACTGCAGTGCGTGGGGTCCCCCGGCACCCCCGCTGGCCTCCTCCCCATCAGGGTGTCCATTGCTACAGGGCTACAGTACTTGGCAGCAAGGCAGTGGGGTGCCTCATATTTCTTGAGCTGTCTGAGTGTGCCACAAAACAGGCTGTAAAATCTCCCTCCAGCGCTGTGCTGCAGATCTCCCTCCTCATGGGTGCTGCACCCACCTTCGCATTTTCAGGCTGCGTACGGCCAAGTGTCCAGTCCCATCTAGGGGCTTTGCGTTTCGCTGCTTCCACTGAGAGACTCATAATTATCTTCAACTCTTAGTCCTTGTTAGCTGTCTTATTTACAGGCTGATATTTGTTTCCAGCTGTTTAATGAAGTATAATACACTATGAAGTGTAGTTATGTTCATGTATGTATGTAACCTGCCTGCCTGCCCTTGTATACACATATATCAAAATATTAAACCCATATCTGGTAAAATAGATGAGATTATTTTCAATCCATAAGCTGAATCTGAAATACTTCTGAAAATAAATAATGTTTTTCTGGAAGGAAAATTACCAAGTGGGAAATTACTGGAGGCATACTCTACAGTATACTTCGTGATATCTGGGTCAGGGTTTGTTATTAAGAATGCTATTTGTTAGGCAGTCTTTGCAAACATGGTTTGCTTTAGCTGCTGAACTGCTGATTAGTAGGTCATGTATGTAGCTCATGGTTAGGACACTTCTTGCAGGTCATCTATATAAAATACCTGTTTGTGTGATGTAACAAGATTAGAGCACATTGTGAAATGACCTCAAGTCAGAAAGGACTGTAAATCACTATGCTGTATGGCTACTTTGAGGTATTGTTTTGAAAAATACAGTTAAAAAAAATCACTATATGATAAAACCACTCCTCCTCTTGATAATGATAATTCTAGTAATAATCTGTTGCCCAGCTTACTATGTGTTCTAACTCACAGTCTCCTCATTTATAGAGATATTTTTGATGTAATTTCACAAGAATTAGTGGGGAAATCCAAAGAGAATTTTTCATTCTAGTATCTCATCAAAACTACCTCTTACTGAAGTCTGTGGTATTGCCTGAGAGTAGTCTCTACATATAGTGCAAATCACAGACTCACAGAAGCAAAAAATGGTTGGGGTTGGAAGGGACCTCTGGAGATCATCTAGTCCAGCCCCCTGCTAAAGCAGGTTCTCCTAAAACAGGTTGCACAGGATCACATCCAGGTGAGTTTTGAACGTCTCTAGAGAAGGAGACTCCACGGCCTCTCTGGGCAGCCTGTTGCAGTGCTGTGTGACCCTTAAAGGTAAAGAAGTTCTTCCTCATATTCAGAAGGAACTTCTTGTGTTGCAGTTTGAGCCTGCTGCTCTTTGTCCTGTTGCTGGGCACCATTGAAAGGAGCCTGGCCTCATCCTCCTGACACTCGCTCTTAAGATACTTGTATGCACTGGTAAGATCCCCTCCCAGTCTTCTCTTCTCCAGGCTAAACAGGCCCAGTGCTCTCATCCTTTCCTCAGAAGGGACATGCTCCTGTCCCCTCATCATCTTTGTAGCCCTCCACTGGAACCTTTCCAGTAGTTCCCACTCTCTATCAAACTGGGGAGGCCAGCACTGGACACAGCACTCTGTGAGCTGTGGCCTCACCAGGGCAGAGTAGAGGGGGAGGATCATCTCCCTCAGCCTGCTGGCCACATTCCTCCTAATGCCCCCCAGGATCCCACTGGCCTTCTTGGCCACAGGGCATACTGCTGGCTCATGGGCACCTTGCTGTCCCGCAGCACTCCCAGGTCCTTCCCCACAGAGCTGCCCCCCAGCAGGTCACCCCCAGCCTGTCCTGGTGTGTGGGGTTGTTCCTGTCTGGGTGCAGGACCCTACAGTTGCCTTTGTTCATCTTCACTAGAGTCCTCTCTGCCCAGCTCTCCAGCCTGCCCAGGTCTTGCTGAATGGCAGCGCAACCTCTGGTGTATCAGCTGCTCCTCCCAGTTTTGTATCATCAGCAAACTTGCTGAGGCTATGCTCTGTCCCTTCACCCAAATCACTGATGAGTAAGTTGAACAGGACTGGACCCAGCACTGACCCCTGGGAACACCGTGAGATACAGGCCTCTGGCTGGACTCTACACTGCTGATCACAACCCTCTGAGCATTGTCATTCAGCCAGTTCTCAGTCCCCCTCACTGTCCACTCATCCAATCCACACTGCCTGAGCTTACCTATGAGGATGTTATGGGAGACAGTGTCAAAAGCTTTGCTGAGGTCCACCACTCTCCCCTCATCTACACAGCCAGTCATTCCATAATAGAAGGCTATTAGGTTGGTTAGGTATCATTTCCCTTTGGTGAATCTGTTGACTGCTATTGATAACCTTTTCCTCCACGTGCTTAGAGATAATTTTCAGGATGAGCCGTTCCATCACCTTTCTGGAGATGGAGTTGAGGCTGACCATCCTATAGTTACCTGGGTCCTCCTCCTTGTCCTTTTTGAAGACTGGAGTGACATTGGCTTTCCTCCAGTCCTCAGGCACTTTTCCCACTCTCCATGGCCTTTCAAAGATGATGGAGAGTGGCTTAGCAATAAAGTCTGCCAGTTCCCTCAGCACTAAGGTGTGCATCCCCTTGGGACCCATAGATTTATGGTTGTAAAGTTTGCTTAAGTGATGTCTAACATAAACCTCCTTGACCCAGGGAAAGTCTTCCTTTCTCCAGGCTTCCTCTCTTGCCTGTAGGGTCTGGGAGCCCTGAGAGCTAGCCTTGGCAGCAAAGACTGAAGCAAAGAAAGCATTCAGTAACTGTCTTCTCTGTGTCCTTCGTCACCAGGGCATCCACCTCATTCAGCAGCAGGCCAACATTTTCCCTAATCATGCTTTTCCTGCTGATGTACTTGAAGAAGCCCTTCTTGTTGTCCTTGACACCCCTTTCCAGATTTAATTCCAAATGGACTTTAGCCTACCAGGTCACCTCCCTGCATGTTCTGACAACATATTTATATTCCTCCCAAGTGGCCTGTCCCTTTTTCTACATCCCATAAACTTCTTTCTTCTGTCTGAGTTTTGCCAGAACTCCTTGCTCATCCATGCGGGCCTCCTGCCCCCTTTCCTTGATTTCTTACTCATAGAGTTGCATCTATCTTGAGCTTGGAGGGAGTTATGTTTGAATATCAGGCAGCTCTCTTGAACCCCTCTACTTTCCAAAGCTCTGACCCATGGGATTCCTTCAAGTAGGTCCTTGAAGAGGCCAAAGGTTAACTCACCTGAAGTCCAGGGTTGCAATCCTACTTGTTGCCCTGCAGGATCCTGAACTCTGCCATCTCATAGTCACTGTAGCCAACCTTCATATTCCCAGCCAGTCCTTCTTTGCTTGTTAGTATGAGGTCCATGAGCACAGCTTGCCTCATTGGTTCCTTCACCACTTGTGTTCCAAAGTTATCATCAATGCTCTACAGGAGCCTCCTGGACTGTGTGAGCCTAGCTGTATTGCCTTTCCAGCAGGTATCAGGGAGGTGGAAGTCCCCCATGAGAACCAGGGACTGTGATTGTGAGGCTGCCTCCAATTGTCTGTAGAAGGCCTCATTGACTTCCTATTCCTAATCAGGTGTCCTGCAGCAAACACCCACAACAGTGTCACTCATATTGCTCTGCCCGTTAATCTTTACCTGTAAGCTCTCGGCTCATTCTGCATCCGCCCCTGGGGACAGCTCGATACATTGCAGTTTCTCCCCCACAGAAAGAGAAACTCCACCACCTCTCTGTGCTGCCCTGTCTTTCCTAAAAAGTACATAGCCATCCATGACAGGGTTGCAGTCACATGAGCTATCCCACCGTGTTTCTGTAATGGCAATGAGATCATGGTGCTGCCATCTGTAATTCTTGTTCATACCCCAGGCTGCGTGCGTAGGTGTACAGGCATTTCAGAGAGGTAAGCTGGCACCAGGTTTCCCAGAAAGGGTGAATGAGGATTCAGCACAGCCACACACACCCTTGAGGTGGCTGGCCTTCCAGCACTCATTTTGGGAGGCAGCTAAGGAACATATGTTGCTGCTCTGGTTGGCCTGGCTTATTCCTCAGTTGGATGTGATTCCCCCAGTGAGCATTGCCACTTTGGACCCCTCCACCAGCATCCTTCAGTTTAAAGCCCACCTCATGAAGCCGGTCAGCCTGCTGCAAAAGATTCCCTTGCCTCTTCTAGACAGATGGATCCCTGCGCAGGTGAGATGGAGAATCAAGAAATTTTAAAACTGAATTAACAATTTCATTTGTGAAATGTGTATTTGGTTAATTAAAAGTAAACCTCCCCATCACTGTAGTTACAACAGTTACAACAAGGAAGTACAATGTAAGCAGAATATACTTGGTAAAATAATGAAATTATCTTTTTCTTCAAATAATAATATTACTATATATTGGTTAATATGTTCTTTGGTAACAAAGCATTGGTTACAATCTCCATTATGTAAAATTCTCTGTTATCATTATTTTATGTGTGTGACAGAAAAAGGGTAATTAAACCCAAGGATTGATGACTGGTGGCACAGTTGACTACATAGCCACATGCAAGCAAGCAGAAAACCCACAGACAAATTTCTGTTTCTTTCTGACTGGCTCTGTATTGAAAGCACCATGGAAAGGTATGGTTGTGAGTAAAACTAGCCACTTTCATGACCTTCAGTGACACAACATCTGAGAACTTCTCAGTGTACTATGTCTCAATTTATTTTTCCTCATAGCACTCTTATGATACAAGTGGTTTTGGAGGAACAACTTTGCATACTGAAATGTATTGTGACTGGTGAAGTACATGTAAAAGCAAAGACTTTTCAGTAGCTTTTCTATCATGGCAGAAGCCTGTGCACTGGAGCAGCCATGCAGGACCTCTGCTCGGCATACAGAAGTGCAGCATCTAAGGATCATGACAACCTTACCTATCTTGCTTTTCTCATCCACTCACAAAGCCACATCTTAGATCATGTTCCATAGTCCCTTGGAGTTTGGTGCAAAGACTTTCCTTTTAACACTGTGAGCCTACATACGGCAGAGAGAAATGAGCAGCGAGTAGACAGAATAGGGACTAAGGTTGAAAAGTTAATCCTTTCTTTAAAAAGACAGCCATGAAACAACAGATGATCTAGTACATATCCAAACTTAAAATACTAGCTTAGGCAACTGAAATTAACTTTTCAGTCAAATTATTGATATATTGACATGTATTGTAATATCACAACTTGCTACTGAGTATAGATGTTATCCAAACTTTATTTTCAATTAAATCCTAACCTTAACATTGTCATCTGGCTGTACCAATAAGCCAGGTGTGCATCAAAGCACCATGCTGATATTGGAAGGAAACCATAACATTTTGTTATTAGGTCTCAAATGACAATGGAGAAAATTGTGCAAATGCACATATAAATAGAAAATGAACATTGTTCAGGATTTCCCAAGTATCTTGTAGACTATATGTTGAAAAATTAATTTATAAAGCTATTTCAGGAGCGATCTACATATCAGGCCACGTGCAGTTCTAAAAGCTTCCACCTAATCCCTAACACAGCCAGAGAAGTTGGCATTTTACAACAGTTACTACATGGTATTATTGGCAGCAGTTCTACAAGCAGCACATATTACACTAATTACCATTAAACTATATTAGTTTCTGTTGATTTCCTGGCCAAAAGTTCAGAAGATCTTACCTTCTTCTGTGTGATGTGCATGCCAGGTTTTAGAGAATTCTCAGGACTTCATAAGTAACGTAACACCTTGTGTGAAGTTATTTCAATACAGCAATTGTTTTATCACAGAAGTGATACTCAAGCTGGCTCTGATCTAAGAAACGTTTGTGAATGCCACTTTGCCCTTGCCCACCTGTTTTATGTTTCTCCTCCTCCCCTTATCTACCTTTTCCACACAACAAGACAATCCAAAGCGTGGGCCATTTAAGTGTCACCAGGTCGGCAAGGCTTGAAAAGCTCTGCCAGTTAACATAAAACAAAATCACTGTCGGTTCCATGGAATCACATTTCTCCACTGCAAAGAAAGTTGAGAGGAGAGGAAGGGTAGCTTTAGAGCAGGGGTTTGAATGAGGACACTTTGTGAATGTGAATGGAAACTCTACATTCTTTGTTATTTTAACAGGCTGTGTCTGTTCTCCCTGAAAGAAATTGTATGAGAGAAGATTGGATTAAGTAGTTTTTATTTTATTTCAATGCACTTGTGCACTTTTACAAAGATCAGCTTACTTAGCCATGTAATAAACTCTTGTTTTACAATAGTACTAGTGCATTTTATACCACTGTAGGTATCTGTAAAGTACAGAATCAAAGCAGGGAAACAAAACATTTGTTTCTTTGGTGAACAAAGCATATATCATTACCTTCATTCAGTATACCAAATATAACTTGAACCTTTGCAAGTCAGTCAGAGCAATGCCAAAGTGCCAGTTAATCAACTTTGAGCAGTTTGTACCAATTCACATCACTTTGTAACTCTTTACAATTTATCATTTGAGAGGTGTTTATTCTTCCTATTTTGTCATTCTTGAAGTAAACATAATAAACCCCTGAAACTTTCTTAAAGCAGAAAAGATTTTCAGTCTACCTGAATACTGAAATTCATCTACTATGAATAATAAAATCTACCTTCTAGCAATCAAACAGCTCTTCATTACAGGCATCTGTGATTTTGCACAGCTGTAATCTGCAGAGAGAAGTATAAATACTTAAAAAAAGATGAAAATCATCTGCATTATGATTAAGTAATGGAGAAATTATATCTTTTAAAGAATTGATTTCATCTTTCACCGAATTCTAAGACCTTTAATAAGGCTTTGGCTATTTTGAAGTTTTCCTGTTGCCTTGTCTTTCTGGCTCCATCTGAACTGGTTCTAGCAGAAAAAGGCTATTCAGTCAAAGTTGTTGCATTATGTTACAAATTAATTTTACCAATGCGGTACACTGGCTGTAGAGTTTAATGAAGGAAGGTGGCTGAGAAACAGCATAAATGACAGTACTATAAAAAAGGTTAGTGAAATAAGAGGGCATTAGGAGGAAGTAAAATAATTCTGGGTAAAATATGTATGTCTAAAGAAAAAAAATGCATAAGAATTAAGCTGCAGTAAGTCATATATATCCTGTTTTAGAAGGATAAATGAGGTTTTCTATACAACACAGCCTTTCTTCTGGCTTTTTTTTTTTTTTTTTCCTTTTAAGGACAAACTTCTTTGCTATGGAATCAGAAATATCAACAGAAGTTTAAACCTTTCTAATGAATATTAAGTTGAGTTTAATAGTTTAATATTTGCCTTTAACAGAACAGAAAATTTAAATCAAACTTCATTTCATTGAAAATGTTCTGATCCATCCAAAGGAATGTTATCATGCAAGAAGTTCCTTATACAATTATCACACAAGAATTGCTGATTCAAATAAGAATGTGAGAAATTACAGGAAGAAATTTAAAAGACTGTTGGTGTGATAAGCAGAATGATGTTACTTTGAGCAGGAAAAGGAAAGGAAAGGAGGAAAAATCTTGCATTTTACAGGAAGCAACTTTAAATGGAGTTCATTTGGTCTTCCAGTAAATTGGAGTTTCTACAGGGAAGATGAAAACACAGACATTGGATGGAAATGCTATTCTTGAATCATGGAAAAAAATAGTTTATAGGATCAAATAAGATTATTCATGACAAAATTCCAGAGAAAGAATTGTTTACACACTATTAGAAGGGTAATTCTCACTGTTTGAGGTGTTCTAGGAAGATAAAGTACCATATAATCTTATGAACAATCTGTTTGTGAGATTGTTCCAGCATAATATTGGTTATTTTGAGAAATTCACGTGCTATAGGTAAGTACAGATACTGAGTTCTGTGGCTTAAGATGGATAAAATGCTTGCTAATTGGAAAGAAACAGATTTTCAGTGTTTATTTCCAGGAAGATGCCTTACAAGAAAAAACATACATATGCATTTCTCCACTTTTCTGGGCATCTGTTGTGGCTCTGTGACTTCACTCTCAATCTGCCAAATTCTGTCCAGAGTACCACTGCGTGTAAGTCAGTCATAAAAACACATATTAATTTCACAGAACTCAGTTTGGTTGCCAACAGATAATAAATTTAAATGGATGCTGCCACAGTAAGTTAAATCTTGGTCACTGATGTACTATATCTGAAATTTGAAAATGTCCAGTGTTTCCCAATAAATGAAAATTAAAAAAAAAGAAATTGTTAATAATAAACATTTATAAAATCATGTTTCTAAAATGATACGTAATACATATAAGAATATTTTAAGTATATCTTAGGTCTATGAGAAGAAGAAAGGTCTGTCACAAAAATCATGATAAGAAATTTAAAAAGTTATTAGTGAATGAGAACCTTTTAAGATATTTGATACCATAAGAAAAAATAGAACTAGGTATTTAAACTTTTAAGTCTATACCTTAGTTTTTTCTTTCTTTAAAAAAATACTTTTAATGTTGATATTAGATCTGTAACTCACAGATAATTTCTAGAAGGAACTGGGATGTGATTTTTTTCCCTATTACTTGCCATAATTTCTTTTCTTCTGCTTGTGTTTCCCTTCCTGTATGTTGTGGAAACACGTATCCATGTCCTCTACACAAAGACTGTCCAGCCTCATTCTGTATTGAAAGTTGTAAACCAGCAGATATTGAAGTATCTTAAAGTGTTGTCCTTGTAGCTCTAAACAACAAACTCAAAATAGTAAAAGACATAAGAAATCACTGTCTTGTAACAAGAAATGGAAGGCATCATGGCACAGTCTGTGGTAAACATTGCAGCTGAAAAGAAAAACAAGAACAAAAGCCAAGGTATGCTTGGTACTGTGTGAAACCCTGTGTAATACATGTCTAGTGCACTGCAGCCACTGCTAAAGAACATGCTGCTTTTCAGTTGTTCTTACAATGATGGCCAGACCATGGAGGTGCTTGAGTGCTGTGCTCCCAGACAAGATCAGCTTTAATTCATATATCCAATTCAGCCTTTTTATAATTCATGTAACAGTTTTTTTTTTTTTTTTTTGCTCTGGTTTATGAATAAGACTATGTTAGGTGTGCAATTTAGTTATCACAGCAGCATTAGTATTTTACAGTGTGTCAACCATACTGTTACACAATTAGATCACATCATTGAAAAAATGTTAGTCTTCCAGAAACGATTCAGTGCTGAAGTCAGTGGGTGAAAACCTAGCTCCCCTTAGTCAATGGCTTTATTGCTTACATCATCCACTATCTACAAGAAGAATGTATTACCTTTGTTATTATTGCCTCAAGACTACCTCTTACAGATTACGGTATACAAATGACTTGCTACTACCTCTTACAACTACTAAAAAGATCTGTTTCTGGATTAAAAAAAAAAAAAAGCTGATGTGCTTTGCCTACATACTGTGAGCTAAACAAACTCAGATTTAGTGACAGAAAGGAATTTTTCCTCATGTCAAATTTTTTTCTTGGCCTTCCCAGCATGGAGTCAGTGTGGTTTTAGCATGAGCTTTACTTCACTCCTTTTTAACATGGTGTGACCCACTTCCTAGAATCACCTGCATATTTCTACTAAGACATTCCTTGGTATAACAGGAACCCAGGATACTGGCAATATGTTTTGCCACCCCTGTTCTTGCAATGCATCATTTGTGTCACTTTCAAACTCTTGCTCTGTTGGTCTCGCTTTCTATTTTAAGGTGCAGGGAAGAGTTTTCAGGGGTATGTTATGAACAACTCTATCCTGAGTATCTATTAATCTCAAGGATGTGGAGGTTTATATTTAATGGCTGATGTTCTTTCCACTTTAATGTTTTAATATTATGTTAGATCCATTCTCATATATATGCCCACCAAAGAGAAACATGTCCTTACCACTATTGCAAGCTAAACCAAAAAATTGAATGAATGTGCATATAATGGTTTGATGGTATTTTAAAGAAGAAATACAGAGGAAAGCTTTATTTCATGTAGGAGTTATTCTTGAAACTTGGCATCTTTAAAAAGCATCCAAATCTTCACAAAAAAATTATTCAATTTCCACTTAAGTGTTGCAATTCTTTTGCAGTTAGAGTTGGAAGTGGTTATGGCATTGTGTAACTAAAATTAATAAAATTACCATATGTAATCTGAAGAATTTATTCAAAAAACTTTAGACAACTTTCTAACGAAATTTCTAATAACATTCTACAGTCAAAGGACCATTTCTATGTATTTCTTGGTTTTTCTAGTTAGGACTATGTGTGTGACCAGCAAAGCAATTCCACCTGCAATCCTGATTTTTTTCAGCAGTGTCCTGTAATTTAATTCTGTTTCAAAATAATTTATTTTCTAGTAATCTTGTCATGAATGAACATGACTAACTGCAGTTAATCCATCAGTTTGCAACCTGTCCAGATGGTACTCAGTATCCATGGAGTCTGGGCAGACATTGTTAGGAACATGATGTTGCAAAGACAAAAGGCTTATTTTTATCCTATGTCTGCTGGTTTTCATGATGTTGGCGGTAGAGTCTATCAGGTGGGTAACTGCAGCAGTTCAGAGTTTTCAGCTCTGCTTCACCTGTGGTCCTCATACGGCTTGCTCAGACCCTAGCATTTGCTGGTTTTAACCTGGATTATTTACTGACTTGGAACATAAGCAGTAGGAGTTTTGCCTGAACACATGCTTCAGGATTAGCCCTAATATTAAGAATTTACATAATGGACCGTCATAAAAAAATGCTGGATTTGTCAACCTTGCACAGCTGTACTTTGCATCAACCGAACAATAAAACAGTCCCTGTTGCCTGGTATTTATGCACTGAATGATATATGCCTGCCTATTATATATGCTTGCAAAAACATATATGAGTGATGTGGTCATAAAAGACTGCTGCAACTGGTGTTTAGCGGAGCAGTCTCATAAAGAAAAAAAATCCCTTATATATGCATTGATAACATTTTATGCTTGAATCAAACTGATCTAGGGGTATGTGATTATTTTCTAAGATACAACTATTTACTTCCAGTTTTTAGAATGTTATTTCATACTCCCAAGTCTTGATCCTTGTATGTTTTAAGGAAAATAAAGCTATAAAATACTGGAAATTTTAAAAGTCTATTCTTTGTTGTTAATTGCTGGATCAAAGCATCCATAAGTCCAGAAGAGATTTGACTAGTCAGATTTTCAGAAACATACCCAAGTTTATGACATAGGAATGCAGAATACCTAGGAAGCAAGGGCAGGGCTTTTACTTTTCACTTTTATTCCAATTTTCCTTAAAGCCTTGTGGCACCTGCTGTAAAAGAACTGTTTTATTCATGAAGAGAAGTGTAAACTCTGTAATTCTGTATTGCACGTAGGGCAGTGCAGTTTGCCGAGTGCATTTCACTACTGAATATAAAAGTGTTTGTCCAGTTATCAAAACACAGGGCAGAAAAATGACTGCAAGTTCACATACTATTTCTTTATCTTGTTTCATTTCATCAAAATGCAGAGGTAGGTCTGTAGTTAGCTGGTTTCTGGACTGTCAAGGAAGCCTTGCCTTAGAAAAATGTAAAATGTTTCACAAATTAACATTAACTATGGCAGCCCGCGCCCCCCCCCCCCCCCCGAAAACATCTTCATTCAGTTATTGCTAGCTTTCTGTTA
The DNA here is from genome assembly GCF_015220075.1 of Falco rusticolus. Lineage (NCBI taxonomy): Eukaryota > Metazoa > Chordata > Aves > Falconiformes > Falconidae > Falco > Falco rusticolus. Next base: position 67,046,514 of record NC_051210.1, on the reverse strand, counting down.
TTGCTTGCTTCTCCATTGTACCGTGCTTCACTGTGCACAGCTGGTTTTCAGGCCCTGTGAAGAGTAGTGGCAGAAAATAAAAATATTTGCCAGCTTCACTTTAACAAGAAGAAGAACAATAACAACAAAAGCTTTTATTTCTTTGTACTCTATGTACATGAAGGTAAGAGGTCCACACTGTCTCCATCACAGGAGTCTGGCACAGAGAAACTGCTGTCGGCTAGCAGCCAAGTATTTTGTGTAGACTACTACTACCGGTAACAGTTTTCATTGGCAGGGGATTTGTCTCTAGTTCAGTCCAAAGCCAGAAGCAGATTTCAGTGATTTTGTCATGTCTGTCACTTTCTTCCTTATCTTGTGTCCATTACTCCCAGCTTTTCTCAATTAAGCATATATACCAGCACAGAAAATCAACTCCTTTCATTTGCAGCAGCTTGGCTCTGGCTAATACTACATTACTTTTATAACTACTTCAAATAGAAAGCTGTACTAGATTGTAAGGGTTTTCCATTTTTGTATCTATTGAAAAGAGATTTGGTTGAGCATCCTAGTTTGAACATGAACATCACTAGTCCGAGATCAGCTCAGCTGATCACCAAGCTTTCTGATGTGCACAAGAATAGGTGAGGGAAAACCAAATGAACAAATCCTTTTGTAAAAAACATAACTGCAGACCATCTTAGTTAATTTTTGAGAAGAAATAATGTTACATTATTATGAGACTACTTTCTCCCTCTAGTGTCAAATTTGGGACCTAGGCCCATGTTTTGCAATGTTGCCTCTACCCTATGAAATTGCCAGAGCTGTGTAGATGCTTAGCACAAAGTTTGCAATAAAGGATACTCCGTTTATTTCTAAAGCAGATCTCTCCTTCCTCTCCAAAATGCCCAACGAGCACACTTACTGCATGGCTTCCCTCATGCACTCTAGTTGAAAGGCTATTTCTGTAAAACAGGGCATTTATATAGACGCTGGGATAAACTCAATGAGATGCTTATCCCACCTGTAACTTTTTTTGGGTGGGAATTATTTTTTCCCTTGAACCTGTATGACAATTCAAATTAAGTATATGTGAAGATCTTGAGGCTCATTGATGTTGTGAAGAAGAGAACTGAGAAATGCACAATTGTAAAAATGAATGGCAAATAGTTTCTTTGTGCTGGTGAAAAGTAATAAAACTCGGGAATCTGTCCAAGTTTGTGTGTGTGCATTTTAACCTTGGTTACTGAAGTCTGGGAGATTTATATTGCTAACTTTTCTGAAGCTTGAAGTTCATACCAAATGACTTTCTCACATAAACTTCAGGATGGGAAGAATATTCTTCTGAGGTATGCACCTTTTTTCCTAAGCAAAAGAAAAAATATGGCTCTCCTCACTCACCACAGACAAGACATCTTCAAGAGATGTACTTTGGCCCTATATTACATCTATCAGTCATTTGCTGCCCATACTTTTATGCCCACTGCTTTTCCCAACAAATGTCTTCTCCAGGCAAAGGGCAGACACCCCTGAACTTCACATCTCTGAGGCATCAGCTTTTGATATCAGTGGGTATCTGCAGTACCAAAAGAAACCAAGCTAGAGAAATACAAATCTGTGTGACAACTCCTTTTGAATAATTTTTTCAATGCTTTATCCTCACCTAAGCTTGGAATTTCAGCTTGTACTTTCCATTTCTCGTAAAGATTTGCTTGTCCATCCTTTGCAAAACTGAGACATTGCAGGATATGGGGAAGGACAAATTAATTTACTCCCCACTCTCAGCTTCCCCCCACACCTCAATTAACTTGTCCAATATGATTATGTATTAGGCAACTTTATGTCATCTTACAGACATTGTTAACTCTTATCATCCCTTATGATATAGTGGTAAACCTTTGCAAATCAGAGAATCACATATATACTTTGGCAATGTAACTTAAAGCAGCCCATTCTTAGTAATTTAGAGCATATCCTAGCATCCACAACACAAATGAGCGATCTCACAGAGAAGATATGTACAAATATATATCCTTGTTTCCAAGGTCCCTTACAGAGGAACCCACCTAATTAACCATAAGCATATGGAAATTAAATAATAAGTAAGGATTTTACTATAAATGGAGTTGAATAGGTATTCTAGTAAAACTTTTGGTTTGTGAGGTATTATAACCCATTATTAACATTATAGGTTATATTAATGTGAGAATTTTTTTCCTCTAAAGCTTCCTACTGAATGATGAAATATAGACCCAGGATTTTGTTACATGGAATTCATTAATTCAGTTTCAGAAATAAGCTTTACTCTAAAATGAGTTTACACAGCATTTTATCCCTTGAATAACGTAATTATTTCACAGGATTTACTCATTGACTACAATAATGTATTTTTTCCTATCAAAAATCCATACATATTTTAAATGCACGTATATCTTAAATACATATATATCATAACCTAAGAACAATGGAATTTTGTCAGTTTTCCAAGAAATGTTTGGAATTTAAAGACTAACATAACTGGTTTGTGTCTACAGAATCCAAACAATGCTAAACTCAGACTGGATTTAAAGTCTCTGAACTGTAAACAAATGTCATGAAGGATTTTACCCACTGCAGAACATAAATGGCTAAGAAAATGAATGATTTTTTACCTTCAAATCGGAAAGTTTAATTAGGAATGAGTATTCAAAACTGATTCTTTTTTCTTTCACAACTTAAAAAGAATACCGCTAATGATTAGTGACAGTGCTTCACAACACAACTGAGCCAAGAAAGCTGAAATAACTCTCTATTTCCAATTTCTTATACATGGCTATGAGGTAAAAATTAGAGTTGCTTGAAATTCAGGAATCCCAGCTCAAAAGAAACTTCACATTTAACTCTTTCTTTTACAACCTAGGAAGAAAAAATTGAAATCTTCCACATCAGGGAAAATGTCTGCTAACGTTATTTGGAAATATCAACACATTTTGACCTAGATAAAATGCCAGTCATCAAAAAAATTGGAAGATTTTATTAAAATTTTTTGCAGCTATTAAAAGTGCTGAATTTCCCTTTGCCATGTTGTGTAAAGGGTTTGGATATCTGATTTCAGTTCTCTCTGCTGGATCACACCCTCAGGGGTGGCTGTGTCTCCCATAATGTACTCATACAGCTAGTTTATTTTGCCCCTGAAATTATGAACAGAAGAATTTTCTGTGACATCTTTTTTATACTACTATGTGGGTAAAGAAAAATAAGTAGTTGTGGGTTTTGTGTTTACTGGAGGACAAGAAACTACAGAAATTGGGCCAGAAACTGAAAAATATCACCATATTTTAAAGTGCATAGGATTACACTTCAGATTTTTAGAAACTGATTCACAAAATTTGACATGATATAATTAATGTGATTGGATCTTTTGGCTTAATGTCTTATTCATTAAAAATTTAGATGACTGTATTTAACAACAGTGTTAATTAGGAAGCAACATTTCCTGTACAGCAAACACTATAAAACCATCCTAAAATAAAACTCCCTGTATACTATCCTTGACTTCAACATTAACCTAAGGAAGTGACTCATGATCAACTCATATCTTACTGGTTGCTTTTCCTTACTGCCCCAGAACAGATACCTCACTCATACTGATTTCTTTGGAAGAGTTTTATTTTATAAGCAGGGAATAAATCAAATTTCATTTAGCTAGAATGAGACCAAGTATGAGTCTCTGCTAGGATAGCCACTTTAGATATGGGAAAACATCTGAGTCATGCTGCAGTGATTCTGGCAACTTAGGTGAAACTGAATGAAATGAAATGAAATAATAATAATGTTATTATTAATAATGTTATTTATGTTATTTATGTTAATGTCAATGTCAATGTTAATGTTAATCATAATCATAATCATAATCATAATCAGAGTGAAGTCCAAAATATGAGCTTCTTTTCCTATATTCCCAATGTGTCTGTTCACTTGCTTTGTCTCCTCTTCTTGACTTAATGAATTTTACTGAGCAACAACACATGTTTAACAAGAGATGAAAAAAACACTGTATGTAATGTCTCTTCCACATCTGTTTGCAGGACCATAGAACAACTCAGTTTGGCTTTGGGGATGGAAGAGATCTTGGGAGGTCTTTAGACCAACATCCTTCTCAAAGCAGGGGCAGACAGTGGGTCAGACCAATTACTCAGGGCTTTATCCCATCCACTGTGGCCTTTTTAGCGTCATACAGCCAGTATTTTGTCCATCTGGTTGCCACGCAGACTGTACATCTTGGGTACAAAAGTACTGTGGAAGAGGGGTGAGAAAAAAGGGAAATAACTTGAATCTCGCATATCCTAGGTAAGTTCTCCAGTCACAAAACTTTTGGATGCAGTGTTGGAGATAGGGAAAAAGGTGAGAACTGGCAGCATAATTTCTTCCTTTTGCTATATTTCCAAGTGGTAGTAGCTTGAGTTGTCCATAATAGCACTGGGAACTTCAGGACTTTGATGTCTTCAGCACATTTTGAAGAAGTAGCATGTAGCTCTTGCACCTTGGCCATGCACTGTATGTGCCAGGCTCTGCCCTGCTCTGTTTTGTCGGGTCTGGGGGATTCCTGAGTGTGCACAGGGACAGAGATGTTAGTGTCTGAGAAACCAGTGTCAAAATGCAGGCCAGTAAGCAGCCTGAAGTGCCTTTGGATTTCTCAATGTTTAAAGGGTTCATTTTAGGTTGTAAATTGAGGTTAACCTGAGAAGATTCTTCCTATGTCCCTTATTTGTCACCAAACTGTGAGGAGGGGGCATCTAACACCTTTAAGAACCCAAATAGATTATAGGTAATAGGTGAAAGTAATTAGAGAGTTTTCTACACAAGTGAGATTGAGATTTTCAGACCACTTTTGAGGATGTGTTTTAATGGAAGATTTGTAGCTAAATGCTTATCAAGGTGTTTAACTTTGGGCATTTGTATTTAAGAAAAATCTTTCAGGCCTGGGGCTGTAACCAAGCTCAGCTATATACAATATTATCTTTTTGCTGAAGTGTTGCAGGACAAAAAGGGAAGGGTGTAGTAATGTCTTCTTGCAAAGGAGAATCTTCCTACTGGTAAGGTTACATTTAAAGAAGTTCTATCTGTAGGTGACCATTTACAACTGTTTAGTATGAATTTTCTGTGTGAAAATCTCAAAATTGTTGATTAATTGGGCTTTAGTTCATACAGAGTGTGTATACATTTATTTTTCAAAATAATCTTACAATATTTAACAAACTGTGCTTTGACTTTAAAGCCTGAAAGACTGTAAAAAAATAGTTTTCCCTTTCTGCATCTGATACATAATGCTGTATATAAATACTTATTACATTGGTTTATACATACACTAGAGTTTATAAAAGATGTCGTTTGCATACTAAGCCTCATTAATTATTGAAATACAAGGTATGAAAAATACTATCTTGATAATATTTGTATATCATAGAATCATAGGATGGTCTGGGTTGGAAGGGATATCATGTTTTTATATTATGAAGCCTTTCAGACTATAACATGTAAGGGACTGTATACTCATTTGGCAACTCCAGCTGACAATCCAAGCTAATACTGCACATATGTTAAGTCCTTAGTCCACAGAAAATCAACAACAGAATTTTCCATGGTTAGGTGGCTTCCCTGATATCACTGGCTGGTGATTGGTATCACTAGACAGATACCTTCTTTTCCCTGTCTCCTGATTTCCTAATGGATTCAAACTCTATTGGAACAAGTAGATCTATTTCAGTTGGCCCCTGGATCAGGCTGTATCATAGCTATTTTTCACGTCGTGCTTGAGAATACATTTATGAAATGATGTGAATAATTTTGTTTTGTTTGTTTAGGAGTTATTTGATTTGACCTTGCACTGTGACATTTACTCACTGCCAATCTTAATCACAAATATGTGGTGTTTGGTTGAGCTAGTGTAATCTACAAAATAAGAGAGTAACATATACTTTATTGTACTCCTTCAATGTTGAAGGTAACAAAGTAATGATAACTATGTTTTATACTAGACAAAAGATTCTCAGAAGAATAATCAATATTCTCGAGCTATGTAAAGTCAGGATAACTGGGTAATGGATTTCACATCTGCCACAGACTCCCTGTAAGACTGTGTACCAACCACATATAGTTTTGAAATCTCAGTTATCTTGTTTTTCAACAATTCTTTGGTTTTAATTCGGAGGAGTGCTCACCTTCATGAATGAAGATAATTTACCACTGTGATGACAGTCATGGGCAAACAATCTGTTACGTAAGTGTCTTCACTTTCTACGGTTTTTTTGTGTCAGCCAATTTTTTAATATATTTTGGCCTTTCTATTTCACTAAGGGTTTAGAAATGTCCAAAAGCTGCTTTGTTTCAGAAGAACACAACCAGAACATTTCATGAGGAAAATCTTGGGAAAAATCTTTTGAGATGACTGATACATTTTATTGCTATATTCAAAATGCTTGTTTTAACATTTTTCAGTAAAATATTTGCTATTTTAAATGTTAATAACTTCTAACATGTAACAGCCATTTCACTTCATCCTTTCTTTCAAAAATGGCCTCCCCTTGACACTGATTCAAAGAAATAGTTAAAAACATCTCATTCCTAAAATGTCAAAGTGGAGTTTTTCATCACAGTAGGTAGCAATTGCTTTTTAATTTTTCTCTTAATGTTTCAAAATGTGCAAGGGAAAATGTCTCAAAATGTGCAAGGGAAACTGGCTGAATTTTGTACAGTATTTTTTGTGTCTATGGCACTGTATTTTCAAAAGAACAAGCCAGCTAGTGTTGCTCTGAGTGGCTATGGGTGCGCGGTGCAACTCTTGGCTCTGGGCTAGTCCTCTCTGAAACATCTGGAATTCTCTTCGGGGTGAAAGCCAAGAGAAACTGGCATTCTTGGCTTTTTCAGGCTTGCCTGCTATCAGTAGAACAGAATACTACTTGAAAGGTTAAGCTTGGCCGAGGATGATCTTTGTGAAACCACAACATTTTTTTCTCAATAATATGTAGCCAAATGATAAAGAGCAGGCATGTCTCAAAATCTAGGAAAATTTTGATTTACTGTCAAATAAAAATATAATCTATGATAGGAATTAACAAAGCCTAAAAGGAGAGCTGCTTTGATAGGTCAAAGGAAACAGTTTTGGATGGAAGTGGAATTTCATCCAATTGAAAATGAAGCAAAGTTTGATGTCTTGCAGTTCTAAATATTTTGTTTTTATCTCTACAGGAATTGTGTGAAAGAATGCATTGTATGCTGATGACATTTGTTAGGAAACAAAGTTTGAGAGAAAGAATATTTTCAGATGGATCTTTTCAAATTTAATAAACCTAAAGGATTATGAGCTACTTTAAGTGGTGGATTAAATAAATTACAAAGGAAAAGTGGACACTTAAAGAGTAAAGGGGAATATACCTTTGTAAGTTACACTGTCTGGTTTAGAAGCATTGAATAGGGTTATTAAAATTCTTTGGAAGAAAGTTTAAGAGCAGTTAAAAACACAAATTGCATTCTGAGTTATATAAAATACTGTATTTTGGCAGCTATCTAGTAACACCTGCTGTACTTAGAGCTGTAGAACAGTTTCCATTAAAGCTCCTTGTTTTCTCATCACTTTCCTAAAACTGCAAGCTTTGTGGTTGAATCCTTGATCCTATCTAAAAGATTTTTTTTTCAGTATCAACCATTTTTTATAGATGCCAAGATTTTCCCTATTTCCCTAAATGCCTAGAGCAGGCTAAGACGTCAACAATCTATAGAAGGATTACAATTATTTTCATTGAATATAGCCCTAGCTAAATAAAGTGGAAAATGGCATTAATGAATTAATTCTGCAACGTTTTATTATTCATAATTCTTCTGTTTTATTATTACCATTTTTTTCTGTACCTGTTTTCATATGCAACCTTCTTAAAATGTGTTTACTAAAAATGGACAAAGTACTACAGAAGATTATTTATCAACACTAAGAATAACTACTCACCCCTTACTTTAACAATTATGGTAAGAATACATTAATTTTTTTTCTTTGTTTTTTTTTTTTATAGTGGCATTCCAATAGAGGCCAACATGGGGTTTACGATCTGCTAAGGCCTTCAGATTCTTTTCTCAGGCAGCACAGAAGAATAATTTCTTCTCATCTTTTCTGTATGTATTTAACTTTCCAACCATAGCATCTTGCTTTTGTCTTATCTTGCATATTTTTTACATTTCTCCACTCAGCTGAGATTTTTTGAATTCTGATATTGTCCAACAATCGATTCTTTTATTCCATCTTTTAAATCATATGTAAAAGTAATGATTAGACCCAGCTATTTGGCCATGCAGACCTCAACATGGCCTCTCTTGTACCATTATTTTGACAGTTTCCTTCTCTGTTCTTTGAAATCAAACCTGGCATCCTGGAAGACAGTAATTAATAACACCAGGATAGTGCTTGTTAGTTGTTTACAAATTCCAGAGTAAACTTTATTTGACCTTACTGACTGATTATACCTAGAGGAAACACTTTCTTTTTTTTTTCTTCTTTTCTTACTGTTTCTTCATGTAAAGTGCACTCAGGTCATATAAGACTCTAAATATATAACATACTTTAGCCATACCTATTTACCTGATGCTTATTAATAAACATATAGTGGGAATCAAAGTATCTTATTTAGTCACTCTCTTTATAAGTATTATGTGAGTTATAAAGGCATCTAAATTTCCTTCATAATCTTCTTTCACTGTTATGTTTCTAAAATTTTTTCTCCCTACCATTGTTCTTTGTCACTTGCAATCTCTTTTGAAACTTGTTCATTCTGGCTTTATAAATATTTTCTGTGAACCATTCCCTAATAATTACTCCGGCTCTATGTTTTATTTCCAATGACTGTGAGTACTCTATTTGGATTTTTAGATTTGTTGATATAACCACAATTATATTTTTATTGTGCTTCTTGTCCTTGTACGTGAAAATTTCCTCCCAGATATATTTTACTATAGACCCTTTTAATAAGATTCAGTGTATTAAAGCCCAGTTTCCCTGAGGCCTTGTCTATTGATTATGTTTGCTCAACTTAATTTTCTTATTCTATTGTTTTTACTTTTTTAAAAAAATTATGAACTTTATTATTTATTTTCATCAAATTGCCTTTTGTCTTTAAATCCTGATCCACATCCTGCCTGTTAGCTAGAACTGAATTTAAAATAGCTGCCCATAAAACCTTTTTAAAAATATTGCATATGTTCTTCTGTTGCCTGTGGGAAGACTCATACAGGGCAAGTGTGATGAAGTTAGGCACATCCAGTTCCAGGCTCCTCAGCCCGAGAGACATCTGGACATACTGGAGAGAGGCTAGCAAAGAACCGCAAAGATGATTAAGGGACTGGAGCACCTTTCCTGTGAAGAAAGGCTGAGAGAGCTGGAACTGATCAAGCTGAAGAAGAGGAGACAGGGCAGATTTCATCAATGTATTTAAACACCTGAAGGGCAAGTGCAAAGTGGAGTCAGTGACAGGACAAGAGGCAGTGGGCACAGATTTAAACACCTGAGGTTCCATTGGAACATCAGGAAATGCTTTTGTGCTGTGATGGAGACTGAGCACTGGAACAGGCTGCCCAGGGAGATTGTGAGTTTCCATCCATGGAGATATTCAAAAGCCATCTAGACATGGTCCTGGCCAACTGCTTTTAGATGACACTGCCTGAACAGAGTGGCTGGACCCAATGACCTCTGGAGATCCCTTCCAACCTCAATCATTTTCAGTTTAAAAACCTAAATCTTAAATGCAGAATTTGAATACTGGAAGCATTTCTTAGGATCATGCATAAGAAATGAGGCTAAAACAAAATACTGAACAGTTTTTAATTTAGTGAGTGTTGTTGGTGTTGCACAGTAAATGGTCTCACACCTAAGAAAAACTTAGAATGTGATAGTGAAACTAAAGACTGCACTATAATGCATGTATACTAAGAGTTTAACCAAAGGTTTCGCAGAATATTCTGGCATTTCTTTTTTCTCAGTAATTGAATTTGTTACATTAATTTTTTTTAAGCTATAATTAATATGTAGCAGAATTTATGTTAAAAGAGAAGGTTAACAATGGAACACCAAAGCCTTTTGGACAGGAGAAAAGGAAATAAAAGGCAACAAAGGTAAGGTATAGGAGAGTCAGAAAGTAAAGCCTTTGGGAGTAATTCCTTCGTGTGAGGACCCATTGATGCATATAGTAAATTTCCAAGGTCAACAACAGAATTTAGCATAAACAGTTTCATAAAGCAGCTGGACAAGAACTTCCAGGGAGTCAATGCTCTCATTTTCACCAGAAATCACAAAAGACAGTTCAGGATATTTTCTCTCATTTAATAATCCTGTTCACACCAAATTCTTCTTTCTTTAACCTGCTGCTCTATAAATGGGTCTTTTCCAACAGTAACAAAAATCAATACAAAGCCCATTTAAAATGCAGATAATAGAAGATTAATGAATTCTTTGCTATAGTATTTCATATAGGAAAGCGAGCTGTTCTATATAGAAGCACAGCAATTTTGTGTGAGGCCAGGTTGCTCTTCACATCTCTGTTAAAAGGATAGAGACATAGTCCATCTCTTTTCTCTCATTACCGTGAGACAGAAGGTATTGGAATGGTTTCACTGCTACTGCAAAGCTACAGGCCTCTAAAGGTAGGTAATTTTCTTCCTTCTGGGATCAGGGTTTACTTAGATAATTTTATATTTGGGATATTGTTATCAAATATTGTTATTAAAGTGTTACGTTGGAGCTAAGCTGTAGTTGCAATTGAAGCACTGCTGGGTATGCCCAAGTAAAATTCACACTCAGAGACAATCTCTTTCCCCAAAAGCTTGTAGTTTAACTAGAAGAGAAAAGGGTGAAGTGACTTACTCAAAGTTATACATGGGATGAGGTACAAACTGGGAACAGGATTTTCTCCATTGGAGAAATCAAGAATTTCAACTAGAATTCATCATTTTGGACCAGACGATAAACTACTAGACTGCAGAGTTCAGTGTCAGAGATTTTGTCAGTTTTAAAGATAATTTTCTTCCAACAACAAATTATATTGGTCAAAAGTCTTTGCTGGAGTGAGCTTCAAAATATTTCAGGCATGGAGGAAAAGGTTGGAAGAGAAATGATTTAAACCAGAAAGGACTAAATTATATGCAGTGGAGGGGGACATGAGACACATTCAAAGCAAGTATATTCTTCCCTGGATGTGTAGGTGTAACTCCCTCGTGTATATTAAAAATGATCACTTACAAAATGATTTTAGATATATTAATGGACTTACTTCCAATCTATTTCTGCTTGTCAGATGTGTCACCTCACATCCTTAGAGTACAAGAATGGCAACACTCTTTGCTTTTGACAAGTGAACTAAAATGGAAATCAAAATCCTTTTCAAAGGAATTCACAATTTTAACTGGAACAGGGATAGGAACTTTCTGATATCAGAGAGGTCCTTGGTGAGCAGAAGACTATTTGTAATCATAGACAAACACAAAGTTTCTGGTAAGGTTGAAAGCACTAAGCTATGCTTTAATTGACTTTTTTTTTTTTTGTGATGAAACCTTTTTGTTTAATTTTCTCAAAAAGATTATAATGAAAAAATATAATTGTGTACAATCTTACACACAGCAAAAATCTTTTCCTCTGATCACCTTTCTGCCCTGTCCTTATTTGCCTGCTTATAATAATACTGTATTTATTTTTCCCAAAAGCCCACTTAATTCCTTTTCTCACTTTTCTTGCTATTAAAACTAGTAGAAAGATATGGTTGTAATTTGGAGCTGTACATAGCACTGCAACAGGTGTTGCATTAGCCAGTGAAAGATTGATTCTTGCCTGACTGAAAGTAGTAACCAAAGCACCCAAGAAAGTGCCTGGCAGACAAATAGGATTTCCTCATTTAATGACCATAATGCTGTTGCCTAACATTGGCACTGTGGTACCGTTTTTTAAACTTTTATGTTGCTATTGTATTTACGTAGATATTTTGATTAGTGTATCATCCAGCTGCTGATATTGGTCTTTGCTTATGGACATTTGTGTTCATTCTCTCTCTTTATGTAAATGAAGTGAGATATTCTTTCTTTTGAAACAGATGCATAACTCTCATGTCTTTAATGCATTTTATTGCAGTTGAGTAGTACAGACTTTAATACTTTGTCAGCAAAATATCTATAATCTGTAAACAAAGCTGGCCATGGAACAGTGCTTCAGAATGTGTAGAAAATATGTATGTATGCTGTGTGAATCTGCTCCAGATCAGATTTTCATATTAAAATCTATTTTTATCATATTGTTTAATATTAATTAGAGTAACTTTGCATAATCATAAAGGTCATCATAATGTATAAGGCAGGCTATTGTTTCAAATGACTTACATGTACATAGTAAGAGACAGCCTGTGCTCAAAAACCCTAGATTTAAGGAAAACGCAAGCACTCAGGAGTATGTATTCCTACTTGAGAAATCTATTCAAAGGAATTTTTGTGTTTACTGTTTCAAATCATGGCTAGTGCCCTAAGCTTTACGAAAGTAATGCCTGGCATGAGATCATGTAACTATACTGTAAATCAACCAATAATTGTACTGAATAGCACACTGCAGAATGCACTTGAAGAGATTTAAGGTTACAACCAAGAAGTCCAAACAGCTTGCAGTAAAAGAAAAGTCACCAAAAATGTAGTTTTTAGAATCAAGAACAAAATTCATATTTCCAAGAAAAAAGATCCATAGCAACAGAGCTGTGGGTGAATTCTGCAAAGTTTCAGTCTACACACAAGGCCCAATTCCCAGTGAGTATTACACCCATTCATTTCATGGGTTCAATAATTTAAATTAGACTATCTTAATGTGACCCAGGATTTCAGCTTAAGATTTCTTATACCTGGAATCTTCCTTACACAAAAGTTTCTAATAACTGATAACTTAAAAAAATAAATATAGTTGTTGCAATATATATATATTAAAAATTGTTAGCATTCTATAAGTTATATGAGTCGCACGTTCAGTTACATTCTGTTACTATACATATAGTATATAGTTACAGATCTGCAGATAGAAACTGTACACATCATGAGCTTTGCTTGGATAAAGACTTGGAAGCTCAATGATTACTTTTTTTCAAGATATCTGTGTAGTATTCCTAGCAATATCTTATGTTTTTTGTGTTGTGGAGAATACATACACTTTAAAGATACTGTCTCTTTAAAACACAATATTAATACAAAATTTAAACCACATATGTAACAAATTTGAATAATTTCTATTTTTGGCAATTATTTTACAAATTAAAGCACATGCTTCTGTAAGCAGGTACTTGCCAAACTATAAGTGGACTATTTACTCTGTTGCTAGACTATACAGAAAATAGCTATTTTGAGTTAACTATATGAGTCCAACCATTAGACTTTAAAATTTAGATACTCCACATCTTTAGAAATTATGTACATTCAACAAGTGATTTCTAATAAAAACTAATGGAAAACATTAATAACTATGATGACTTACTCAAAACAGACCTATTTGGTAGAGGAAAAAAAATAATAAATTGTTTCCTGGTTTCGTTAAATCCTGGTCAGGCTGCTCTGCCTTTTAAGTATGTTACTAATTCAGAGTATGTGCAGCAACATGAACAGCCAACTGGGCTTAAGTTAGTGAAGGGCGTACTAGCTAATTCTCATAAAAATTACAATTCTCTTTTGTACCCATTAAACATTCATACACATAAAGATTTTATTTATTTATCCGACCTTTCTCCCAGAGTATAATTTCTTGAAAGTGAATTTATGGAATTTAAATCATTGATATATTTTTTTCAAGTACCATAGTTATAGATTAGGGACGAAAAAACCACTGGCACATACAGATGTCTCTATATATTGGTTAGATAAAAAATACAATACTATAATTTTTAATGGGCTAAGGAATTAAGTAAACAAAGTTAAAACTTTGAAAGGAATTTGTGTTCACGATCAAGGGTTTAGTTTCATTCCTCCTTTACTGTTACTTAGAAATTACTATGATGTTTGATCATCCTCATTCGTATTTTATGACAATGTACAGATCTAAATAAATATGATTGTAACTTCATTTGTTTACTAATTTTCCCTTGTCATGATTAACATAGCAATGCCTGTGATCATGAAGTGCCTGTAGTTAAACCTTATATTTCTGATGAGCCACCAGGGTTCAAGACAAATGAGATTAATATGGATGAAGAAGGTCCCAAATACCTTCAGATAGGATGTTCTGGCACTCTCAAGTGCAGAAACAATAATCAGAAAATAAAGGTTAATAGAGAAGCCTTACAAAAAGGCTGTGCCTTAACTTCCTAGATGAAAGTCTGGAGAGCTATAGGTCATTTAACACTTCAATTATTTTTTTCTTTCTTTCTTTTTCTTATTAAACTTGGTGTTCAAGTTTGGATTTGACCAGTCTTAATATGTAACAATCTTCTGAACCACGAACTTTTGTTTAATGGAAATGTGGAGCCAGAATATTCACATGCAGCCATAACTCCAAAAGATATGACACTGGATTGACTCCACTTTAAATTTGCTGCCTACATGTGGCTATATACTGCCTCCAAGCTGCAACAGCTCTTTTACTGATGCCTATAGGTGATGTACAGGAGAATCAAATAGCATGCAGGACACAAATGTCCAGAGATCCACTGACCTTTCCCCATTTACATTCTTTTTTCTTCCTCTAAAAGGGTAAAGTGTGGTCTGCAAGTCACTTTTCAAAGATAAGCATGTGTGACTCTGACAGTATAATTTTGCCCTTAATAAACAGAATTTATAGTGTAAGCTGTTTCAGAAGCTGTGATAAACGAGATAATTGGTCGTTATTCCATATTGTAACACAGAGGACCAAAATTATACCATTTAAGACACTTAAGAGGATCTGTTTGACTTCTTAAAAATATACTTTTACAGTAATGAAATTCGAAGTATATACTTTTCTTCAATGACAAAGATATTTTGAGAAATCCACCAATTATCATTCTAAATGTGTCTTTTAAGCCAGTTTATATTAACAAGAATACTGAAATATAATTCAAATCTTAACTTGTAATGGTATTGAGAATTCTTATGTAAAACATGACATTATTCTTTGCTTACCAACATTTTTTTGCTGTATGTATAAAAATCAATGTTCAATCATGTAATATTGAATATGTTGAATATTTATTATTTTGTCAATATGCAGGGGAAAGGCATAAATAAATGGAACATAAAATATTAATACAATCATTTGCAGAGGCCTGTGAAATCTGATGTGTGTATGTAGTGCAATAAAGTATACATTTATAAATAAAAGCACAGAAACCACTGTATTATAAGTCAAGATTAAGAAATACTCCCAGTTTTGCCGTACTTCTACTTTCCTGGTATTTTAAAAGCTTGATGATCTAAGAGCACACACATTTACTTATCTTTCAAAGACATAATCACACTGTCATCCATTTCAGTACCACAAAAGATGGATAGCATAACATGGACTTAAAATGGGTTCATTAATTATCAAAAAGATAAGTGTTTCATCAGGTATATACAGCAGATAATATTTATCTTTTCTCATAGAGAAAAAAGATTAAAGTAATTCTTACACACATACTGGAAAAGAAAAAGGCTGTACCACTGAAAGTTTCATAAAGTGACACTAGATAATACACTCTGCCACTAAAGACAACCTTACACAAACAGAACCACAGATGCCTTCCATCACATTCAACTTTGGCAGCTAAATGCCAGAATGAAACCATATATTCCAGCTTTAACTATTTCATAAACTTCCTTTTGTGTCTTGGCAATGACACACACAGACACACACAGACACACACACACACACAGACTGCTTTTCAAAAGTTAGTGTTTCTGCTGCAGTATTTAATGACTGCTTGATAGCTATAGAGTAAATAATTTCATTAACTGTATAACATAGTGATACATGAAAACAAATATGACTGTGACAATGTCTGAAAGAAAATACCAAGTCCATCTAGGTATTACTAGTGAAACTGCTATGTGAAGTAAAGAAATATTACTATAACCCTGCTAGAAAAGAAACTGACAATATAAAAAAGAACTTGGCTTATTCCAACTTGAATTTATCAAGAATACAGTCTGAAACAAGATCAGTAGGAAAGCAAAAACTTCCTGAGAAATAACTGATTAAAATGCATTCTCATGAACTGGAGAATACATATAACATTTGTAAATATTTTTTTTTAAAAAACCCAAAACAACACAGTGTTTAATCTTAAACCTTTCCTCTGAACAATGTTCCTAAAGTTGAGACTCTGCAGCTACAATTATGAGTAAATGAGAAAAATCAATCAGTAAGAGAAATAATTTCTCAGCTAGAATTCCCCAAAGGCTATGTGTTATGTTTGTAAAGATGTTCTTTCACAGGCCATAGTACCTTAATTTTTATTGGAAATACGTTTGGGAGAAATTGTTGGTTTTCTAGACGTAAGAAAATCCTCTATAGTATAGAATTTATATGCAAATAACATCCATTTTACAAAACATTTTTAGTCTGCTATAGATACAGATTTTAGAAGTTGTACCTGTCAATCTTCTTTTCAATTAGAAATTTGCAGCAAAAAAAGAAACAATATTCTTAAAACTATCCCAAGGCAAAAACTCAAAACAATCCCTCTTTCCTTCCACCTACAACAACTCTGGAGTGAGGAAGAAAAAGCAGTGCTTAGAAATAATAACCTGTATGGCTTTCAGATTTGGGCTCAATCAATAAGTAGTAAAAACAGTGGAGGCTTGCATTAGCTTTACTGAACATTGGACCATATTCTCAATATCAATCATTAAATCAGATTACTTACAACATTGCATATAATTTACTACACTTTGCAAAACTAAATTGTTACCTATTTTTTCTCAAGGTAAGACTGAAACTGAAAAAGACAGTTGATTTATTACTTACAAATACATGCCCTTTTTGAATACTTGTTATCATCTGTCCCCACATACATGATTTACAGCTCTAGCAACTGCAGAAATAAATTTAGTCAAGGAAAGACTCTGAATTTTTTGTTTTATAATAAACACAAAGAAACACACACCCCCACACCCCCACACCCATTTTGTAGTTTGAGAAAGATTCAGTGATTCTGCTTAATGTGCCAACCTATACATTTAGCAAGATAACGCTTCAGGGGATCAGAACACAGAAAAATACATTGTTAGCAAGGTATCTAAGGGCATTTATTTAAATCAGGTGAGAATACAAGCCATTAGAATACTGAAAGGAAAACTGTTAAGTTGTATCAATTTTGTATGTTGCTTTATTTAGCAGCACTTTTTCCATAGAATTACAACTGGCTTTTCATCATTATTGATTCATCCAAATGCCTTATGGACATTGATAAAGAGATCTATTGAATGTTAATGGCAAAAATGCTGGGAATGGTATTGAAACTAGCACATGTCAGTGATTTTTAGCATCAGTGACTTCTCAAAAATGTTGTCCTGACAGTCTGCATTACCACGGCTAAAAAAGGATGTTTTAATGGCACACAGACTCTTAAGATTCTAAACACTTTAAGGAAAGGAAACACAGTTTAGTTCAGGCCTATTCTTCCCAAAGCTGAACGAGTTTATTTGAAATGAAAATGGAAAGGCCATCCTACTGAACCCTTAAAGAGATATATAACAATAAATAAAACACATCCAAAGAGCACAATGTTACTTAAGTCTAAATGCTAATATAATTCCCATTATAGGATTAAGTAACTAAACACATGAAGAACTACAAATGCATCACCATTTAATTCCTGAGCAACTAAAAAAATTACTCAGTATTTAAAATAAAGTCTATGTACATTCCTTCAAATATTTGGACTGCACAGAATTAGGAGTTCAAAATGTAAAAATCTGATAATGGCTAAATCCTGGCCACAAAAATATTATTGAAATTTGAACTGGTGCAAAATGTACCGGTCTGATCATGATGTGGAGAATATTTTAATTGATTTTTTTTCCTGATAATCTGTTACTTACTAGTGAATTTATTTTAAGTATAGATAACCACATTTATATTTTTAACTAAGGTTAGATTCAAACCAGTTACAAAAAATGGAAACAAAGCTTTCAGACTGAAATATTGTGTTTAAAATGACGCATCTTTTTGATACCACATACATACACACTATATTCAAACAATATAATATTTCAGTACTTAATGAATCTGATGGTGCTATTTAGGGAAAATGCCAATGAAACTCATACATACTGAATGTATCTCTACAATCCAAACAGAAAAAAACATACAAATCAGAAGTGCGTTCAGCAAGCATATACTATGAAGAAGTTAACTCAGGGATTGCAGAGTGAATGACAGCCTATTTTCTGCAGCTAACTCAAGATTAGAATTGGCACCTACCCTTATGCTAATGAGCACCTAATTAGAGACACCTCCTATTCTATGAACTGCTCTTTTATCATCAGTTAGATTACCTGACAAGCCCTTTCACTCCAGTTCTGGCCCACCAAGAATCTTCATTCTTTTTCTCGTCTTCTTTTCTGCAAGAGAACTGATCCTGCTTAATCCCTGGAATAATGTAACTCCTCTTGTGGAAGAGCTGGTTTCTCTCTTCCCCTTTTTACATCAAGCTAATGGAGCCAGTAGGTATTCTATTGATCTTTCTCTATGTGGTTTCCTCAAGGATTTGACAGACTTCCTTACAGGTTAAATATCCAGGCTTTCGGAAGTGGCTATAAAGCTTTGGTTTTGATTTTTCAAACTTTTTTCTCAAACCCTTGCTCATCCATAATCTTTAAAAGCTCAGCTGATGCCATGCAGAGTACAGGCTTATTTCTTTGCTGAACTAATCTAGACACTGTCTAGTGTTGAGTACAGTTGTCTGATTCAAATCTTCTGTTACAAAGCAGATGACATCTAGCTAGATGTCATGAGAAGAGACTAACAATGACAATTCACTTATCCCTTAGAAAGAATCAATTCTCCCACAATGCATCTGTCAGAGAACTCTCACTCAGTAAAAGCAATTTTTCTAGCTGTCTGACACTGTAATTGCTCTTAAATTTTCAATGAACGTTTTACAAGAACTCCCCTGAACCATGATGAAAAACTTAACTTTTTCTAAAAATGAGAGGCTGACAGGATGAAAGAGGTCTTTCTCTTTAAAGCTCTGCTTGCCTGAGTAGGAATTCTTTCATATCATCAACAAGCTGTTGAATAGAGGATAGATTACTTTCCATTTATTTCATCAATCAGATTAAAGGCTCTCCTTCACAATGCCCTTTAAACAAGAGCTGTTTATGATGTCCTCCCAGGTTCTACTTTAATGTAGTATTAAATCACCCTGAGCAGAGAGGCAGGCAAAGCATATAAATATGATGAATATCTGACAACATTTAAGCATTGCATACATTCAGGTCATTTCCCTATTTCTTGTCACTCTGCAAATAATGTAAAATCCCTCCATCCTTCCAAGCAGTTTTTAATGATAATGTGTCATTTTGATTTGCCCATCCACAAAAGAAAAAAAGATAAAAAGTTGATACATAAAAAGTATATATCTGTATATATATATATATATATATACATATATATATACACACACCCCCAGGTCTATATCTAAGCTTTTCTGACAGAGAGGTATGCATGACACCAGCACACAGAACTACATGTCCACACACTTCTTTAATTAAGATTTAATCTGAAAGATGGATTCACTTGTAGGTGCAGCTGTTATATTTTTAGCACGCATAAATATTTCACAGGAAAAAAATAAATGAACTGCTTCTTTCATTTTGTACACAGTGGAACGGTTTTATTAGTATGAGAAATATGTACAAGCTGCAGCCAATTGTTCAAGAAAAATCAATATGACTTTTGGTGTTATTATTGACTACTACATTAAAGGCATCATTCCTTATTATCTGGGTAATTCCTCAATTCAATAACACTAAATGTACTAAAACATACCATTTTCCCTGTTTCATTGTGGAATTATGATACACAATAACAAATACTGAAATTTTTACATACCATGATACACTTTAATAAAGTATTTAGACATTCTAAATGCCAGTTATTTGTGTTAGAAATGGAATATTCTAATATAGTCAATAACAAACCATTAAATAAACTCCATACAATAATAACAAGACCACAGTGAGACTAAATGTACATGTTTGTGACAATTCTAGATTATATTTTGGGTTGCTTTTTTTTTTTTTTAAATACCAATCCCATAACAATTTTAAAAGCATATACATGAGCTATAGTAATATATATAAAATATGCAATAATAACATATACGTACATTAATACACATGGAATCATAGAATGGTTTGGATTGGAAGAGATTTTTAAAATTCATCTAGTCGAATCCCCTTACCATGAGCAGGGACATAGCTTTACTGCTAAAATAATGTATACAACCAAAACTTAAATGAATGTGATTATTATATTGAGAAGAATTTTTGTATGTTTTTCTTCCAAAATATTTCCTTGTGAAGTGTTCAGAATGCAGGATGAGAGTAACTATTAGTGTATTTGCTAATGTGGTAAATATATGCCTGTATACAAGGAGGCATTCTGACTATGTACTTATATAAACAGTACCTACAAAGCAGAGTTTGCTTCCCTTCGTGGATACTATAGATTTCTTAACAAAAAGGGATTACAGATCCCTTTATCATTCCCTTTATGGGATGCTACGATTAAAATAAGAGTGTATAAACTTACCCCCTTCTCCAAACCCACACTTTTATAATATTTTGAACAAAACCTGCCTTTAATATTTGGGCTTCTTTCACAAACACAAGATTTTGCTGTCTCATAGGCACTGATGCTTTCCTTTCACCTTCAGCTCACGTGCCCAAGTACGTTACACACACAGACTCCTCCTCAACTTGTCAGCATAAACATTTTCATATTCCTCCTTTCTCCCTTAATTACACCCTCTCCATTGCTGTTTGTTACCTTAACATTTTCTCTTTTATTTGGTAAAAAACCTGCAACACCTCTTGCCTATCTTTTTGGACAGTTTTGCATTCCAAATCATCCTTCATATCTCTTATATTCTGATCTGATGTCACAGCAGTATCTGCTGAGTGCAAATGTTAGAGAAAAAATATTAAAAGTTTTATCAGTTTTGAACTATCAAACACACTGTAAATAAAAAGTTACTAATTTTGACAAAATACCATTGGGAAGTATTTCTTGGAATAAATAAAGTGTTTTCCAGACTGAAGAAAGAAAGTATTTTTCATTGCACCAAAGTGACAATGAAGAAAGAGTTGCCGAGTGAAATTTCAGTTTGTCTAGTGGCTCTTTGTCTAACTTCAGAAAGAACAAATGATCAAGTAGAAACTTGAATTGTGGTTTTGTATAAGTCCTTGGTATAAGATAACTCAACATTGTAGGTGGGTGTCTTCCTTCTAATTTTAAATAAAAAAAAAAGAGGAATTATTAGCTTCCTGAGAAGAAATGCTTTGTGCATTTTTACGAGTTTTGTAGGATGTGGAGACTATTTTTTTCCCAGATCTGTTGACTAAAATCCCTAAAGAACTATCCAGAAATGTTTCCATTTTGGAAAAAAGATTGGCTCCTGCTTCTCTTATTATTTAGACAGCTGTTAGGAAAAATAGATCCTAAATATTTTACAAGAAAATATACAAGCTGCCTTCCAATAAACATGCTTGCATTAATTTCTTAACAAGTTTATTCTAGTATATTTAGATATGCCTAAAAGCGTAGTACATTCCCTGCTGTTCAAGTTTAAATGAGAGTCATTTGCTTTATTTCCTAAAGAGAGACTTATGATCTCCAGTTTGTTATCTGCTCTAATTCTTTTGGGGAAAATAGGCAATATGGACAATCCTTTTCTGGGTGTCAATGGTATTTCCAACACGTACCGCAGAAGGAGAAAATCCTGGGCATAAAATGCATTTTTTTTCCAGAACCCTGTTGTCCTTCATAAAAGAAAAGCAAGCCTAGTAATTCTATCACTGCCAGTCGACCTTCCGAAGACTTGCCTACAAGAAGTGGTGTGGTTCTGCAAACATTTTCACCTTTTGGTTATTTTAGCAAGTGCATTTATATTCAGTGTGGCACTTCCAGCTACCAAACCTGTTTCTGCCCTTCCTGAAATCAGTGGGGTGGTTTCAATGGGAGCAAAGCTCCAAGGAAGATTCTGTGGAGGTACCCATCTTTAAGAACACAAGTGAGAAAATGCACAGACTTCAGGTTAGACACATATTGAACTAGGGCCTGAAAATTATGTATTTTATAGATAAGACATAATAATCTCACAGTAATCTCACAGTACGAACATGCAAGTAGGAGGAGATGATGACTGTTATTACTGATACTCTTTCAAAATATTTCAGATCCAGACATTTTACACATAAGAAAATGATGATCAAATGAAACAATTTGTAATTTAGAAAAATGTTGTTATGCTGGATTCAGTGTCACCTTCCTTCCCATAGATATATTTGCAGTAAACTTGAACCACACAAAAAAAGTGAATTTAAAAATGCAGCAAGAAATAACTGCTCGCTTAAAGAGTACGAAAGAGTGACAGGGAGTATGTGATCAAAGTGCTGACTCTATTTAGACACTGATTTCGAGACGGATGCTGTTGACATGCAATCTCCACCCCCAAAATCTCAAAGAACAGAAAATAACAGAAAGGGTGAACAATGAAGATGCTTCATGGAGATTTAAACCATGTGGAAATGGTGAGCTATTAACCCAAGCAAGATTTTCTTAAACTGGCGAAGTGCAATAAACATCTGACCCTTTGAATATTTGCCTGAACTCCCAACTTCTGGGGATTCCCTCGTCATTTGAGTTTTATGACTTGATTATTAACACTTTGCTGAAACAGAAACATTGGCCAGGCTCATCTTGCTGAGAAGGAAAACTATAGCAAGCAATTATGATACCTCAGTCGTTAAAATACAAGGCTATACTTCACCAGAGTTAATTGATTTTACATCTGGCACATCAACTGATTTTATGAAAGCTGAATAGTGCCTTTGTCTTCACCTTAATACTATGGCATACACAGAAAATTATTTCTTTAGATCATCCATTAAATCAATCAAAATGAAATGGAAGCAGACAGTTATTTGAGCTGTTGGAACTCTGTATTAGCAAACTGCTTTAGAGACACTAACAACAAAAGTCTACTCCTAAGTAGAGGCAGAGGCTAGGGGAAAAGTCAGAAAGATAAAATGTTTTTGAATAAAGAAAAAAGTACATGATATTTTTCAATCATATCTCTACAGGGACTGTAAGATTTGAGGAAACAGAACTGCTTATGCCATGCTGTAATCCAATTTCAGGATTATAATTGTTTTCCCAGCAATTCTACAACGATGCACTGAGATGCAGAAAAAATTTCCATTCACATTATATACTTTGCATCACATTAGGTGAACTCATAAACAAATTTTCTCTGCTATTCCCATCATTGTATTTAGTTTTGCTGCCAGAGAATAATAATAATACTCATCACTAAGGAGAAAATATCAAATGAAAACAAGTAACCTAACAGCATTGTGCATGTAGAAGCTATTCCTAGCTTTTTAGTGGCATACATTGTCTTGGAAGAATTCTTTTCCTTTGTGCATGTAGAAGCTATTCCTAGCTCTTTAGTGACGTATGCTGTCTTGGAAGAATTCTTTTCCTTTATCCATATCCTTAAATGGGACAAAATTTAAAACACTATGATTACAAAATTTATATTTCATATTTTCTTGTGATTCTCAATTTGGAAAAATCAAAATTTTTTACAATTTTGAATTGGATTCTTTGAAACTCTTTCAGTTCTGGTAATGAATTCCCTTACTTTAGAATTCCGACACATATATTTTCAAAACATTACCTATGATGTATTTTTCTTTTCTTTCTATTGCACAGTTTTCCAAGCATGTTAGTTGTAAATGTGAATGATCAGAGTTCTTAAGCTGGTCCTGAAATAGGTGTCTAAGGCAGATGACATGAATCTACTGACTTTTGTGGGAGCCTGTTGACTTGATAAGACTGGATACCTTTAGAAAGCTTGTATTGTGAGGGAGGAAATCTATCCAAATGTACACTGAAAGTTATATTAAGATATTTTGAATATTTTGGTGTATTATGAAATGTCACTAGAACTCATGAAAAGCATGTCAATGAAGTAATGCCAAAAATACAGGAAGTGAAAGGAATTACACTTTTTTTTGATAGTAAGGCTTAGGAACAAAATTTGTGCAGGAAAATTTACTAGATCACTACAGCTTTCCCAGCCTTTTAAAGCACATAAGCATCCATTATTTTTTTTTTTTTTTTCAGAATAGTTGACTTTTCTGATCGTACATCTCTCCAGGCTGGACAGCCACCAAATTCAGAGCCAAAAAAGTGGGAAACTTGTCATTGGAGAGGCTCTGAGAGAAGGTATTTGTGAGTGGTTTAACCAACTGTTTGTGTTGGTCTTCACTCCATTCTTGCTGCTCCTTCCCTACCGCTTATGAATACAGGACTGGCACAAGCAAGAATTGAAAGTTTTTGCACACCAGTAAATTTACATTGAGACCTGTGGGGTTTTTTTTGGGTTTTTTTTTTGTTTGTTTGTTTTTAGTTTTAACTGGCAGAAATAGAATACAAAATTAATTGATAAAACTTGATTGCTACTTGTCATCTAGGAAGGTTTAATCTCTAGAAGATATGAGTTTAAATCGCCTTTTTATAAGTGATTCCATACCAAGACAGAGCTTGGGTTCATTCATTTCAAGGTGCGTTGGTATAAACTTATGACAGGTTTTCAAAACAAACAGCTGCACAGTTCTGAATGGCATGAAAATTGTCTCATCAGGGTGGAATGAAAAAGTATATCTGACATGATTTTTCCCCCAAAAAAGTATTTTCTGAATTAAATTTCAATGAAATTTAATATATTGTAAACACTAATTTGGACTAAGCAGCACCTCCTGCCTTCACATCCTCCTTTCTTTTCCCCTGTCATCAACTAAAAAAAAAAAAAAAAGAAAAAAGGGAAGATTCGATTCCAGCAAAGTTACAAAAACCTGTTGTAGCACTTTGACAAGGTCACTTTAAAAAACCATCTGTAGTAGTTTTCTAGGGTATGTTTCTTTGCAGCAAGCCAACTCAGAGATGGATCAGACTGTAGCAATCACATGCACATTTGAAAAATGTTTAGCGGGAGTTATGTGAAGGAACACAAGTGTTCCTTTTAAACTTAGAAGGGAGAAAAACAGTAAGCAGATGAGCTTTCAGGCACATGTCCTCATGTTCTTGAAAACTTGGCCTTGGCTATCAACTACATTAGCTGATGTAGTTATAGGAAAAGGCCATGTCTTCATTTGCGTAGGCTTTTTTTAACGGTAAGATCATCACAGCTATAACCACTTTAATATTAAATCCATTTCTTGTAGGCAGTGTTGCTGAAGCAGTTGTTACCCAGATACTGGACTGAAGAAAGGACTATAAAGATCATGCAGATAAGGTACTTGGTCATTAAAAAGTGTTGTGGAGGAGAAAAATAGGCAAGCAAACAAGTAAAGTTTTGAGGTTGCAATAATTGATAGACCAAAAGGTAAGATCAATTTCAAGCAAGTGGGAGGCACATTTTTATTCAAATTATTAAATGTTGGAATAAAATATTCTTAAATTTTATATATTTTAGACAAGAGGAGAGAAATTCTAGTTAAAATAATACAGCTCAAGTAATGAAAAAGAGTGGAAAAGAGGGTAACTGACTGAAGAAACATCTATGGGAGAAAGAGTTCCTGAATGTCTTGGTTTAAACACAGCCAGCAGTTAAGTACCACACAGCAACTCACTCCCTCTGCTCCCCCCCACCAGGGATGGGGAAGAGAACTGGGAAAAAGGTGAAACTGAAGAGTTAAGAACAATTTAGTAATTGAAATAAAATAAAACCAAGAACAATAATAATAATAAAACATAAATAAAATAATCATTATTAATAATTTATATTGATAATGATAATATTGCAAAGGAGGGAGAAAGGGCGAGGAATGAAGTCCAAAGGCAAAGGGATAAAAACCAAAAACCAAGTGATGCAGAATACAGCTGCTCACCAGTAGCTGACTGATGACCAGCCAGTCCTCGAGCAATGATCACAGACCTGGCCAACACCTCCCAGTTTATATACTGAGCATGATGCCGCATGATATGGAATACCTCTTTGTCTCGTTCGGGTCAGCTGTGTCCCCTCCCAATTTCTTGTGCCTCTCCAGCCTTCTCCCTGTCAAAGCCTGAGAAACTGAAAAGTCCTTGACTTAGTATAAACATTACTCAACAACAACTAAGAACATCCGCGCCTTATCAATGTTGTTCTCACACCCAGAGCCAAAACACAGCACTGCACCAGCTACTAAAAAGAAAATTAACTCTATCCCAGGTGAAACCAGGACATTGAACAAGAAGACATGAAAGACTTTTGTGAGATGAGATGCATAAAGAGAACTTGGAAAAAAGACCTGAAGGAATTGATCTACGACTCATAAAAGAAATTAAGAACACCTATGCAGAAATTAAGAAGGGAGAAAGCGGAACGGCTGGCCTAAGTCTGAGACCTCCTAATTAGGGTTTTTAATTTAAAAGTGGATTAGAAGATCAAAAGTTAGAAACTTCATTTGACTAGCAGTCAGGGGAAAGGACTATAAATCAAATGCTACAAACTGGACAAAAGGAGAGCTGAAGTAGATAATGGTTTGTTTGTCATTAATCTTGAGTCTGAATGTTCTTACCCATTGAAGGAAATGTACCAAAGGAAACATCCAAAGTGTAAGAACTGTAACAAAGGCATCAAACTAGGATAAAGTAGAGTCAGCAAGAAGCAGTAATGGGGTGAAGAGGGTATTTGTCATAGGTGTTCAATGCTTTGGTGTCAAAACTGATAACTGAAAGTGAATACAGAGTTAGTAAAGAAATCTCAGTATTACAGAAAAGTGGAGGTTTTATCACAGTGTCTCAGTGTCAGTTCATGTTACTTTTCAAGTATGGGAAATTTTGGGATTGGGATGCCTTTTTTACTTTTTGTAAACAAATGTGTTTTGTCTTGTAGTCCTCCAAAATAAAGTAGATTTTACACATAAAAAACAAATTATGGCTTTTTCAGAACCACAATTTAAGACCATGCAATGGTGGTAAGTTATTTCACATTAACTGATTTTTAAAACTACTTGTTTCAAAGTAATGTATGTGAAGTAGCTGTGAAGATACTGAGAATCTAATGCTTCTCTTTTTCAACTGTTGTTAGTAACATAATTTCAGTGGTCTGTGCTAACTACTCCCATACTGAAGAGACAGTAAAATTATAACATGATAGTATTTCACAGTACTGTCTCACTAGCAAAATATCTAGCCAGTAACTTTCAGATACGTGTTTTACATTTTATAGGAAAGTAATGGCATTTTTAAGCAGCATGCACCTGCTGTTGCCTGGTGGCCATAGATAGTAAGCGTATCATTCAACGTTGCCCATTCCAGATTTTTGAAGTGGTATAATCTCTAGAAAAAAGGAAATACTAGGTATTTAGGTAAAGAAGATATGGAAATAGTTGTCCAGCTTTTTATTTTAGTGATCACTGAGTGAAAGAAAATCTTGGTATTTTGGAAAGAGTTTAAAGGTACATTGGATCTTCAATCCACTGCATGAGTGTTCCATAGCATCATTTAAATCTCTTTCTAGTTAAAATATAGATGTGAATATAATGAGAAAAAAAATGGGACTGGGCTGTGGAATAGAAATGAAAAGCTCCCAGAATTCAGAAATACGTAAAAAAGATGTTTTATTTAGAATTCAGAAAGGAGACATCTCGGTGGTGTTGTATGAATTACTATTTTATTATATTGCTCTATGAATGCCAAACTGTGTGTAATTTAACTGTATAACACCCAATTAAATTCTACCTTTGAGATCTTGTTTTTTTTCATATGTACTTCACCCTTAGGACATCAGATGTATCTTTCAGGATTCGGGGGCACAGTTTTGTGAAGTCAGCAGAAGGCATTCAAATGATACAGCAAGGATAAGCAGAGGTGAATGTGAATGGAATAATCATTCACGGTGCTGAAACAAAGATCACAAAAGGATCAGAAAAACCAGCACTATACCATGGGGCAGGGGGCGGAGGGGGGAGGAATAACAGTGTAATATCCTGGAAACTACTCATGCCCATCCTCAAAAGACAGGCAAAATTATTTTTATTTGTAATTGTACATAAACTTCTCTATTTTTTGTGCTTTCTTTCTTTTGTTTTGAAAGTTACAATCTGTATTATAACACATTTTTGTAGATAACTTGACGGCATCTCAGCAAAATTTTGCTGTCTCTTTCATGATTACCTGCACCATGTATCATGTAGGTACCATTTTGCATCACAGCAAAATCAACCTAACAACTAACTACTGACAAAATATATGGTCTCAGTTTGCTTCCCTGTCCACAGGTTCTCTCCCCTCATGTTGGCCTTAGCTATCATGCAGCTAAAGGCCAAATGGATTTTGATGGCTGACCCAATAGAAAACTATTATTTCTTAAAAAAATAAAAAAGTTTTGTGTTAGATCAGTCAGCTTGAAACAACTCATCTAATATCAACACAGATACCAGACCTGAGAAAACAGCAAGAGCAAGCAGCCAAAGCAAGGTTAAAGGGAATATTCCACAGTGGAAGCAGCTTGTTAGATTAGTGTAAAAAATATGTCTTGGAGGACAGAGCTGTTTAGAGTAAAATATATTCTAGGAAAGAAAAGGTGGAAAAAGTCATGTAGAAGAAAATCTGTAAGCAGGTAGTTTGACACTGTAGTTTAGGTTAAAACTCAGAGAAATCTTTTGGCTTAACTAACTTTTCACTCATTTTAGTGGCATTTAGGCATTTCTATGTAGAAACAGAGCTATAAGAATTTATGCTAAAACAATTTCACCATATACCTGCAGATAGATTCATATATTTCAATTTAGTATTGTTCAATTACCATTCTCATTTATTACCCACCAAGATGTGAAACCACAAGGTGAGGTTAAAGTATCATCAAGGGTATCTTCATCACTGCAATATCATTGCCTTAAAAAGCACTGACCAGGAGAAGTAGATGACCTCATTTCAGAATTATTACAGTACAGAGAACTCAGTTTCAACATTATAATTCATTTTCCTACAGAATATTTCAAATTTATGATCAGTTTCCTGACATATAATAGCTAATCGTTAAGGATAGCCACTTTAACATAATATGAATACGCATTCTCCATAGGTAATACAAAAGTTCCTGCATTAGCATTATTGACTAAGGTGCATTTAACTTCTTCACTAATACTTAATGGAAGGTTAATGTATAAGTCAGAAGATTAAATGGCTTTTACTTAAAACAAGTATATTGATTAAAATAACTTAGTGAGGTTTTTAAAGATGATGATATAAAAGTAGTCACACTTTTAAATATTTTATTGAATATTGTGAGCAAAATGTGGGCTTAACTGACCAAAATTACTGGAAGTTATTGTACTAATTGTACTTCAAGCTAATTATTGCTCATAGTTAACAAATGAATATTTTATACTGAGAGGTAACAAATCATTTCTGCTAAATTCGCCACTCAAAATTAGGTTCATTCCATCAGGCTAGGAATGGCCTGCTACTGTGAACAAAGTCCTTCATATGCCACCTTCCTTTTCTTATGTATGGCACTACTGAAGGACAAAGTAACCTTCTAAATAGAAATCACCTGTTCATTGCCAATGAAGTGTACTTCTGTTTCCTTATTATTTGTTAATGTTGTTATTCAAACATATATGTTAAATTTTATACACTTGGTATCTCAGATTCTAACCTATAGCCACAAAGCTGGGGCTGGGCAAATTGTCCTGTAGATGTCTTTTATTTACATTCAGGATTCTGCATGTGTACAACACTTAGATGAATGAAGTAAGATGCTTGGGGCCATTTGCCTGTTCATTTGCTTTAGTTTCAGCTAAATTGAAAGCTTGTGCTGAGAATTTTTCATGTAATGTTACAGAGGGCTTCCCTCGGGGCTTTTGCTCCATACTCTCCTGACTTTTCACTGTTGTGGAACTGTTTTTGTCAAAGGAAAAGGAGTAGTTTGGGCTGAAAATACTACAACAATTCTAACGGATGCAGGTAGGCAAACACTTTTGATGTTAATGGCAGTGTAATAAGTTCCCTGATGACACGGGTGGTTTTTGTGTGCTGCTGAGGTGCAAATGTTAAACTGAACAAAGATGAGCCTTGTAAAGAATGGTTTCATTATGCTAGCTGTGGCGAACTGGAAGAGCTCTAATCTTAGGTGGGCACTGAAAATGGGCTGGTCCTTTTTGACTGTTACTGCAATTCTGTTTGTTTGCGGAAAGGCACTACACCTGCAAGCCATCTCTGCTTAAATCTTCCATAAACACAGCTGATCTATCATGGCTTTTGTTGAACTAGATTTTCAAACTGACCTAGATAACAGTCATAAGGACACGTGATGTACAAACAACACTAAATATCCCTTTGCTCACTGAGAAAAGGATGAAGATTGGCTGTAATGCTTCATGGCTCGAGTAGAAGATATTTTTTATTTATCCTCCTTTTAAAATTTCACACATGCTTCTTTAAGTGCAGTATTTAGTAAAACTAAAGAACATGGAATAACTTCTGTGGCAGAGAATAGCTAAGATGAAATATCTTCGTGCTAGGAAAGGGATTACCACAGCGGGATAAGATAGTCTAAATAATTATGAGTGACACTGGGAAGACTGTATGAATGAGGCTGCTCACTGTAACTCACCAGGCAAGAGCTAGCAGGTATCAAATACAGGTATGAAATGCAACTATGGCAGGGTGTGTTCAAAAAAAGGAATTTTTTCTTAATGTAACATAGTTGAGCTGTAAACCACCTTGCAACAGAAGGTTGCAAGTGCTGTCAGAGATCATGGACAGAAAAATTGACGTGAGAAATCCAAGGAAGTAAAATCCATTATAGAATATTAAGTTCAAAATTTTGCTTCTGGATCAGAAAGTCCCAATCAGGGGTTTGGAGTAGCATTCTGGATAAACACCCTTGTATTTGGTAAAGTCAGTCCAGAACTGCTTTGACTGAGGAGTTCTAAACAGAAGTCTGAAAGGGGACGGTTAGGAGCAATTAGTATCATATGTCTGCTTAGTTACAGAAAACATGGGAAAAATCTGAGAAAAAATAATCATGTTAATGTTGCCTTTGTCTCTTCTGTTTCTCTTCCAGACTTCAGTATATTTTCCTCTTTTTCTGTTATAACTGAAGAAAAAACCTTCACTGACAGTCTGCTTTTTCCAAAACCCTTCCACATCACAGTCCAGCCCCGAGCTGGTCACCTCCAGCCTTGTGCCAGTCATTTTCAATTCCTGTTTTAAAGTGTCTGTGGGCTTGAGCAGGATAGCATCCTCACTAGACCAATGGGGTCAATACTTTCTGGGTTTAATTGTTATTACATTCTTTATCTGTTAAATCTTGAACCAGCGAAAGGTGATTCTACTTTATATGAAAACAAATCTAAATAAAGTTTCTATAAAAATAACTGAAAGTTAAAATAATATCTAAGTGATTGTGAACTAATTCAGTTTAAATGAAATTATAATAGTTTAAATTATAGAAGGTTTGTATTGAGAGCTTGGGTTTCAAAAGAGCAAACATTAATAAATTGTGGTAACTCATTAGTAAAGTTGTTGGCTACACTAAGCTCTGAGATCGGATGTGGAGGGGTAAGTATTTTAAAGAAATCTGTCAAGTCAGTGGTAGTGCAATAAGATTACAGGATAGGAAATATAAAACTTGGTATAAAGGAGTAGAAGTGGAAGAGAAGGGTGAGAGGAGATTAGTCTATTCTCAACAGTATGCTAGGCTTTAGCTTTAAAGAGTTGAATAAAAAGACATTGAGATAAAATAGCAGAAAATGCAACACAGGTTTGTTAAGGGCAGATCATGCTGGACTAATTTGACATCCTTTTTTGATAATGATTTTTTTCTACACAAGGGGGAATATAAACTAGCTTTACTAAAGTATTTGATATGGTGCCACACAGGAAATTACTACTTCAGCTAGAGAATGCAGGGATTAAGACAAGAATTGTCAGGTGGATAAAGAACTGTAGAGGACAACAAAAGCTTACTAGAGAGGAGCTGTTGGGTTCTGTGGAACTTATTTGGGGAGCTCAAGGACAAATCTTGGAATTGATCTGTTGATTTCTGTTAATGACATAAAAAAAAAGAAAAAAAGAAAAGAATGTTCTAAAAAGGGGCAAAAGTAAAACTTATTGATGAGCAAAACTGAGTTAAAAAAGCAAACAATATATGTAGGTATCATCTGGGAATAACCAAAGAATCTTGAGGGACTAAAATGTTGGAAATGGGATAAAATATTGCAAAATGGAAATTCATTGATTTTGTGATTAGTAAAAAACTCCTGTTATATGCAAGGATAACATCAGCTGAAAAGAAGTAAGAGAGTTATAGACCTGGAGGTTTTGATCATTAGTAGGACAACTGGGCTATTAAGATGATTGGAAGGAGTTAGACTGCAATCAAAAGATGCCTAAATAAGTATCATATTTGCTCCTTACCACAAGGAGAAAAAAAAAAAGTGGGAATTTATTACTCAGAGGAAATTATCGTTTCTTTCAAACTGATTCAAGAGTACTTTCCTCTAACAATCCGAATGACATCTGAAGAAAATATATGAGCTTTTCAATGTTAAAAGGTTTAAATAGTAGAAAAACCCCTACATTTATGATAGGTCTTGAAACAACCATGAAGAAACAATGTCTGTCATGAGAAACAACTGGACTTAGTGACTAAGAAAATCTTTCCAGTCCTGTGTTTAAGCTAGAAGCAAGAACACCAGCAGTCTGGTAGGGTAAAATTCTGTATACACCCAGATAAAATCTGAAATAATTTTACCATATGACTTAAGGTCCAAAGCACTTCAATAGTGTTCTAATTTCTATTTTATTATTTGGAGTTAAAGCAAAACTGACTGGCCTGGTAAAGTAAGTATTTAGTACACATTTTAAAGGAAGATTATGGTCCTATATCTCCTTTATGTAAGAAAGTGAGTATGCTATTTTACCAGGTATTGTTAAAAGGCAAAATGTTCAAAGAGAGTAAAAAATGGAAATCAGTAGTAAGAACCCATTTGAAAGAGCTAGCCCCTGGAATTAGACACAGGGTGAATTGTTTTTGTCCAATACAGGGTGTCTTCCCTGTATTTGGTGCTCCATGGAACTGAACTGAACACCTTCCTTCGTCTGCTCCAAACATAACTTTCTTCTAAGCTAAAGAAAATGTGAGAAAGAAATGGAGAGTGATTTTGTTTTCTCTTGTTAAGGGCACTGCTTTCCCATGACAATGTAAAGACATGGGCCTGCCACAGACAGGCACAGGCTTCCTTAGAAGAAGCTACAGCTGCCCTATGCATTAGTTCACCCCAAAGTGTGTGGGCAAGGGTGTTGAAGAAAGGCCAATCTGTCTGCTGCGTGTCCCCACTTGTGTGCGACCAGGCAGCGTCTGTGAGAGCAGTCAAATTACTGGGGCTGCCAGGCTGACTGAGCTGCCCTGAATCCCTTTGGGACTACTTGAGAGTAACCCGAGCTGCTGATCTGTCTTTGACTGTAGTTATGATAGTTATAAACAATAATTATTAATACTTCCTAATGACAACGTAATAACTTGAAATATTCCTAAAGTATTCAAGTTTCTTTAGCTTACAATACATTTTAACTAAATGATAAATGTTACAGATCTGTTGAAATGTCTTCTTCAGTTAGGGTTGCCTGAAAATATAAAATCTGGAGATTAAGACTTTCATAAAATTTGACTAGTATTAATTTACAGATAAACAAATCAGTTTACTTAAAATAAATCTTGGGAAAATTGAATCTATCATAAGGTGAGCTGCTATAATTTCAGGGTGCTTAATTTAAATAAATACAAATAATGCTTTTGCACTCCATTTTTTTTGCATCGCGCAAGAGATGCCTGCTTTAGAGGGAAAGCCTGGATCCCACCTGAAAGGAGATTCTTAGCATTACTATGCGTGCATGGAAAGCACTCATTTCTTCATGCTTCAGTCTTCGTGGGGTTTGTCTAGATTTTAAAGGACTTAGGAGCAAAGTGTGTTAGCCAGACTCTAGGCTGATATCTTGGGTAAATCAGTATAATACTTTATACCATCTAAGAATCAGTCTCCAAGTATGAAAATAGATACACAAAAAATAGTATGATTCGGATTTTTATATAAAATGCATTTTATGAATGTAACTGGAAGAATGTTATGAATTTAATTTTATTAATTTTATGAAATTTTATGCATTTTAAATTAATTAAATCATTAGAGAGGTCTGATGACCTCCTTCCAGCTACTAAGAAGCTCCACAGCTCTGATTCCAAATTGGATTTAAAAGAGAACTCTAATTCTTGTGCTGAAATGTCTGTTACTTTTTAAGATCTCACCATCACATCAGTGACAACATTGTAGTGAAACTCAACTTTTTCCTAACTTCAGCAGATAATGACCCACTTTCCCTTTAAATGAGTAATGTTTGAGGTCCCAGTATTTATGCATGGAAGCAAATCTTGGCAGAAGCCCATGCTGCACACTGCATCTGAAGTAAAGGACTCTCTCATTGCTGAGCATTCCTGAAAGTGCAGCTAGAAGACTTTCAATGTCATACGGTTTTAAAAAATCTGACAGCAGTTCAGGATAATGGACAGCAAAAATTCAGCTTTTTGCTCATTTGTGAATCCAAACATCATTGCACCTAACATAAGATTCCGTATACCTCCTTGAGTAGACAGGCAGCTGTTCTAATGTAAGCATATGGCAGAGCTGCTGTGTGCATGGAGGCAGTGCATATGGTGTCAGGTCAGAGAGATACACGCCAGTGTCTCACTTCTCAGTGCCTGGCCCTGGTGATGAAAGTACAAATATCAAAGCTGGACTTTCATGCTTGTTATGCAGTTCATGAGAAGAGAGTAACAGTTAAAAATTGTTATTTCAAAGAAGTGAGCATGGAAAGAGAGTTGTTCTTACATTAGGAAAAGATCGACCAAAGGGTGTTCCTAAAACACATTCCTCTCAATAACTTAGGTGTCTTAGCTAAGGATGCAGGTATGCACTTTCATTTCCCTAGTACAGTTACCATCTGACCTTAGCCATCATAGCTTAGTTGTCAACACATTTATTTGCTCACAGACCAGTGATTTATGTTCAAATTCCTCAGCCTAGTTAGACCTAAAACTCCTTTGTCTTCCACCAACATTCGAGGTAGGGTAAGAGGGCACAACGGTAACCCTTCATCTCTTCCTGCTGCAGTTGTAATGCAGCTGAAAAAGGGTTGTGAAAAATTGGGTTGCAAAAAAATAGCAGGAGGGAAAAAAAGAGGAGTTGAGCTGCAAGTACATTTGGCCAAGATGAGAGATTTAACTTCTTGTAGGATTATTTCATTATTTTAAAGACAAAAACCAGTAAAAGTGGAGAATGGACACAGACCAATGCCATATTTGCAGGTTTGGAGCTACCTGCTATTCATCCCCCACTGCTAAACCTGTTTGTTATGGCAAACTATGACAGCTGCGGAGGTGGCAGGAATAAGACTGAGAAACTGCCTGTAAAATTGGGGGTTAACCCTGAACTAAACCCCTGTCAAGACTGTCTTAAAAATAACAAAACCTCATCAAACTAACCTTAAAAATAAATGGTTTTAATTGCACTCTGAGCATATTGACTGGGTCAGATTAATCAGGGCATGTAATGCTTTCTATTTTTAGTTCTGGTTAGTTTAAATAAGAAATAGATGTACAAACTAACACTGTTCTGTGCATGCCCAAAGCAGAGCTGAAAACATTGCAAGAAACACTGAAGAGGATTTTAATGTTTATCAGTAAGATTGTTAATGAGTTTCTAAGAGGGGAGGATGAACTGCAAGTTTTTTTTCTAATATTAGAAGGCAGAAAACTTCCTTACATCCTGCTTTTAAATACAGGTAATTATAATTTACCTACATTCTTACTTCGTTTCATCCCTGACATGGTGGGCTGACCCTGGCTGGACACCAGGTGCTCACCAAGCTACTCTATCACTTGCCTCCTCTGCAGGACTGGGGAGTGAAGATATAACTAAAGGCTTGTGGGTTGAGATAAGGACAGGGAGAGATCACTCACCTATTACTGTCATGGGCAAACAGGCTCTAATTGGGGAAATGAATTTAACTTAGTACCAATCAAATCAGAGCAGGACAATGAGAAACAAAGTGAAATCTTAAAATACTTTCCCCCCACCCTTCCCTTCTTCCCAAGCTTAACTTTACTCCCAATTTTCTCTGCCTCCTCCCTCCAGTGGCACAGGGGGATGGGGAATGAGCATTGCGGTCAGTTCACACATTTCTGATTCTCTTTCTTCCTCAGGGGGAGAGCTCCTCACACTCTTCACCAGCTCCAACATGGGGTCCCTCCCACGGGAGACAGTCCTCTGTGAACTTTTCCATTGTGAGTCCTTTCTACAGAGTGCAGTCCTTCAGGAGCAGCCTGCCTCAGTGTGGGTCCCTGTGAGTTCACAAGTCCTGCCAGCAAACCTGCTCCAGCCTGGGTTCCTCTGTCATGAATGCACAGGTCCTTCCAGGATCCTGATCCAGCGTGGGCTGCCCACAGGGTCACAGCCTTCTCTGGACATCCACTTGCTCTGGTGTGTGTTCCTCCATGGGCTGCAGATGCGTACTTGCTCCACCACTGACCTCCATGGGCTGCAGGGCACAGCCTGCCTCACCATGGTCTTCACCATGGGCTGCAGCGGAATCTCTGCTATGGCACCCACCACCTCCTCCCCACTCCTTTGCACTGATCTTGGTGTCTGCAGAGTTGTTGCGCTCCCATATTCCACTCTCTCTGGCTACAATTGCTCTTCCACAGTAACTTCTCCCTCATCTTAAATACATTATCCCGGAGTGCTACCACCATCACTGACGGGCTCAGCCTCAGTCAGCGATGGGTCTATTTTGGAGCCAGCTGGCATGGGGCATATTGGACACAGGGGAGGACTCTAGCAGCTTCTCACAGAAGCTACCCCTGTAGTCACCACACTACAAAAACCTTGCCACACAAACCCAATACATCTAGATGCATACTTGCATCCTGCTTTTCTTTATAAAATAAGTTTTTGTAAGAATGTGCACCTGTTAGAGCTAGTTTTCTATGGGAAAGAAATTTGAAGCTGGTATCAAACCCCCCAAATCATGCTTAATTAGAAAAAGTTTGTTTACACAGACCCCAGGAAATATTTGAATAACAAAAAATTGTTTTATCCGTTTCAGAATTAGTAGTAATAAGATTAAAGATATCAGTAAAATAAGTAGTGAAAGACTTCAAATAGAAGAACATGCAATTCAGTTTGCAATTCTGAAAATTTTCAGGAAAAATAAAGATCCTTAGGTTTTAGACAGTTACTTGATGCTAAAATCCCTTGTACTGATAATATAAACACAATCATAATCACTATATTTATCATCAACTAAAGTCTAATGAACAAGAGAAAATTTAAATTTCACCTTCTCCTCAGGTAAGCCCCCTTGGACAACGATGGAGAGTCATATGTAGTTAGTACATAGCACAAAGGAGCCTGATCATGCTTGAATGAGAGTGTTTCATTGACTTGAATAGGAGCAAGATTGCTCCATCAATCTAGATTTTCTTTCTTCTTCTTCTTTTGTTTCAGATTGGTAACTCTGGCTTGAGCTGTCAGTCAAAAACCTTGCTAGATGAGACTCAATGCCATATTCATATTTTCAATGACATTAAGGATTTATATTATACATATATTTACATTCCACTTACAGTTTATCAGCAACAGACCTTTATCACCTGAGTGCTGAACAAACCTGATTGCTTCCTGGTATTAGGAGTCCAACTCTGTCTTACATTTTTTACATAGAGTATGAATGTTTGTTAAACTTATGTATATTGAGTTTTTATCCCTACTATATTCTATGACTGGTTTACAAAGGTTTTGATTACATGGCTAATTCAGGGGAAAATTGGTACTGCTTGTCTATTGTTTTGACTTGCTGCATTAATTGTTCTTGATTATGATCATTAACTCTAATTAGCTACCTGCTCCAGCAAAATATATCAGCGTTCAGGTGCTTTTCACAATGCTTTCAGCCAGTAAAAAAATAAACTTTGTTTAGACAAAAGTTCAGCTTTGAAGGCTTTAACTGAACAATCTCAGTGAGGTATCTTTGTCTTGGATTCCTTTCAATTTAATCCTGACTTGGAATTTAAAAGCATCTCCTTATTATTGAATCTGGACTGCCTAGAATTATGTAAAATCTTTCAAGTTATTATAGATTCTTTGCATTAATTAACCCTGAATATTCCACTGTATTTGAAAAAAAACTTTTTTCTCAATCTACCATTTTTATTCTGTCTGAACAGTGCTTCTGGTGAGGTGAATATATATCTGCACGACCAATAATAACTAAAACCAGGGAAATCTGCATGACCAATAATAACTAAAATCAGGGGAATCTGTACTAGCATGTTTTCTAATAAATCAGATGTCTATAAGGCAGGCTGAGTTAAGCCATAGTTCTCCATTAATTTACCTGAAAAAGTTTTGTACAGAAGGTGATGTAACAGTTTCCCATCTAACTGGTAAATACCTTTGTTTAGGGCTCTCCAAGCAATAACATGTCTAATTAGATAGGCATTAAACAATTATTTAAACCATCGACTATTGCAATATTCCAGTACTCTGCCAATTCAACCCTACCAGGCTATGCAATGACCTTATGAGTTATCAGACTAACCACAGGGATGAAGATGTGTGCCATTTTGCAGGTTGCGTTTCACAAGTGTTATAAGCATATAATCTAACAATTTTTTCTGACTTTAAAATCCATGGTTGTACAGATTGCTTTCACCACAAACTATTTTTGGTTTTCTGAAGAGATATAGATGTGTCTAAAGCGGCATTTCACATGCTTTTCTTGCACAACATAAAGGACATTTACTGCGGTGTTAAAAATATTCTTTGAATGTGTCAGGTATTATTAGTCTTGCTTTTGAATACGGTGGTCTTCTGAGCTGCTCCCTTAAGCAGTATCAGTATGACCAGAACCTTACAGGCAATGTAATTTTAGCCTTGCTTTCATTGACATCTCTTGCCTTTCTTTTGTTCATTTCAGGCTTCTGATTCATCTGTGGTCTCGTTTTGAAATTCTCACTGTGGCATTTAATGTGATCACTGACTCTTTCCCACCATCCTGCCCCTTTTATTCTCGTTTTTGCTCTCATTCAGATCGTTCAGAACTGTTATATTATACTCTAAGTTACAATTTGTAGTTATGATACTTCTTTTTAAGCTTCTAACTACACTTCTTTCTTGTTGTTTTCCCTTTTGATATTTTCCTTCTCTTAAAATTACTTCTCAATATTTTTCCATTTTTTGAACATTGAATTTATTGAATTTGAGGTTTCTTTCTTTCAAGCATGTTATTTTGTTCTCACTCAAGATAATCAGGATTTTACATATTTATTTTGCAACTAATTAAGACATGTATTTTTTTCCTTGATACATTGTTTTCATTATTTTGGATAATAATTTGGTTGAAATTAACTATATGCACCTAAGATGCATCGTGACAGTGAAGGAAGAGTACAAAAATCCATATTAGGTGATTTACCTCTTTGCACTACTAAGCTTTGCAAAGGTTGGTGGAGTTTGACACACTATAAAACACTTTGTACATCTTTTACAGTTTGGGTACGATCCTTAGAATACTCTATCTTTCTTCTTCTATCTGACAGAGAAGTGTGCTTTTTCTGGATCTTCAATTTTGCACCCTTTTCTAAGTTCCAGAAGGAAGTCTGGAAGAACTTCAATATCATTCCAACCTACCTTAACATCAAATTATAATTGTTAAAACTTCCTTCTGAGAAACAGGAGATGGGAAGCTGTAGGTCCTGTAGGAAGCTGAGGAAGTTCCTAGAACAGGTCACTGCTTTTTGGATTAATATTTTCACTTAGTTAGATTATTATATGTATTATACACATTATACCCTTTGTGCAGTGGCACACTAAGGAAATTATTAGCTATTGGTAATATTGCTACCCACAGTTTGTCTAGTAATTAGCCCAAGTATAACAGTTCCTAAAGATCCTCCTTCAGACTTCTACAGAAATATCTCTCACATGCTTTTGTTACTCCATTATCTTATGCCTACGCCTCAAGAAAACACCGTGCAAGTTCAGAGTCAGCAGAATAATACAGCAAGGAGTAACCTACCAGATGACTGAGGATCACACACTATTATCTGTGCTGTGTCTCTCAAAATATATAACATCAAGGTGTGTTAATTTTGTAACTGACTCATGTTATACCTACCCATCTACATCTATATTAATAAACAAACCAGACCCATTCTTCAGCCTTTGGCTCAATGGTATGGCATAGATCACATCCACGTACAGAAATCCTCAAGCTCTCGCTAGGTGTGTCATACTGAATTGATGCCAACTATT
The DNA here is from genome assembly GCF_015220075.1 of Falco rusticolus. NCBI lineage: Eukaryota > Metazoa > Chordata > Aves > Falconiformes > Falconidae > Falco > Falco rusticolus. The sequence continues at coordinate 67,005,948 of NC_051210.1, read as the reverse complement.
AGCTTCCTTTGGTTTGTTCCTGTGGATATATACATTGTACAACTCTGGCACATTGAGAGACTAAGAGACCAAAGTTGCAATCCAACTGAGCTGCAGGGAAGTAGGATGCCCAAAGACTTCCCCAGAAGGATCAGTGATGAGAAGATTCTGAAAATAAACACTTGAAGAGAAACAGAAACTACAAACACAACTCACTGAAGTTGCCTCTTAACTTTTTAACATGTGTATAAACTGTCTATGTGGCTTGTAATTTCCATCCCAGTGGCAGGGAGTTCAGAACATATATTGTCAAGAAAGCAGAGCCTGGGATTGGAGCTGTCTGGGAGCACCAGCTTTTCACTAAAAGATGGTTCTCTCACTGAATTGAGAAGAAATTGGCAAGAAAGACACACAAGACTGTTCTGGCTGTATATAATTACTAGATCATTCTCGCTGTGTAAGAATTTACTGGGAGAAGTTTAGACAGGCTTTACAGCCAAATTATGCTGGAAAAAAATGAAGCAGTTGTATTTGATTACTTACTTATAACTTTCCATATTGCTTTCATGCACTAACTTTGCAAATGTACCAACAGCTAAGACCTCACCTTTACTAATCCATGCCATTGTTCCCAAACACACATAAAAATGTGCATCTCTCTTAATATTTATTACAAGAATTGTAGTTAGATTATTCCTCATACTATACTTGCTTTTCTCTAGTTGTCTCCAGCTGTCTATTGCTGTTAGCAAATACTTACAAGCAGTTGATAACTTGGTAGCTATTTCCCTTCCTTTATGCTGCAGTCCACTCAATATAAATCTCAATATTTGTAGACAGCTAGCTTATCTAATTATAATTCTAAGCAAATATTCTGAAAGATAAATGCATGGTTTCTTATGTGTACTTCATCATTAAAAGGAGATCCAAGAGTTATCAATCCCAGCCATTTTAGTTGCCACCTCTTGAGAGGGTAATTCAAACTGTCAGATGAGTGCCTCTACCCATGCATGAGTCATCAAAAGCTACAACTTTTTGCAGCCTCTTTCCAGTTCTGTCCCAACCCAGTTCACTGAACAGTCCACTTGGATTTTCCCTGGGAGAACTTCGTTTGTACATTTTTGCGCTTCTTGATGCAACATCCCTGAACCTGTTTTATAGGTCACCAGGTGTGCATGGATGTGGAGCCTTGTTCTCGCTGCCAGAAGTATCAGCCTCCATGAAAGCTTCTGCTTTGCCTCACTCATGCCTCACTTTTAGTCCTTGGAGAGCCTTAGGCTATGGTCTCTGCAGTGTCTCTCCTGTTGACCTCACATTTATTACCTCTGAATACACTGAAACCTGTTCACTTCTTATTGCAGTTCCTCACTTGCACTACTGCAATTATCAGTGCTTGTCTACCGCAGGGGAGGCTGCTGTCATCACTCCTGGCCCCAGCCTAAGGCGTTCCCTGCAGACCATGACCTGCACAAAAGCATCCACCTTCAGGGGCTGTATAGTATCAGAAATGCCTGTACCAGTCAGGACAGGACGTGTACACGACCTGATCTCCATTTCACATTGGAGTGTCTCCCTTCCACTAGCAGCATCTCTCAGACCACTCTGAATCCTTACATACCAGCTGCTGCTTTAAGCCGCCTTGCTTCTTGCACACCCTTTTGGAAGTGCCGCTGATTGTGGTGTTCATTAACTACCAGATAAATAGGAAGCCTGAAGTCAGCCTGCTCCGCTCTTGTGTGAGTTTTCTGACTTTGCAAGGAACCTCTCACGCTACCTTGTGATCTTCTCATCACAGCTCATTTGCCTTGAATTACTGGGTACATTGTGCAGTGCTTTCTCTCACACTGCAGCTCCCAAAAGTGACCCAAGGAAGGGAACAAAAGATATTCAGCAGTCCTCATGAAGCCTGGGAAGGCAATGGGGTACTTCAATGGTGACACTAGCTTAAGAGAAAACCCACTGAGGAAGGAGATTTTAAGTGAGATCTGAAGCCTGAGAAATGCTCAGCAGGGCAGATTATATAAGGCAAATGAGATTGGAGTGAAGAGGCAGTGTTAAAATAGAGAAAAAACTGGAGGAGGGATCACTTGGAGCAGGTGAAACAGAAAGTGCAATGCAAGAGGAAATGAACAGAAAAAAATAATCTATACCCACCACAGATTGCTCTTTCAGAGCTTGAAATCAAGTCAACATGCCTGAACCTAATCTTTATTCAGCCTTCTGGAAACAGAATTTTGCTTGAGAAAACATTTCTTTAGGTCTTAGCTCAGCATTTGTACAATGGAAACAATAGCCTTTGACCTGACAAGTTAAGCCAGTGTGATACACTTAAACAGATGACTGTTGGAGAAAGTCCGAGTCAGTAGGTCTGTCTTCAATGGAGGGGAAGACTTGTGCCCTGGAAAAGCACAAAGTGTCTCATACAACAGTGAGAAGACATGAAAATTTCCATCTTTTGTACAATAGGCAACAGTCTGAGCTCACCAGTTGAAAACTGTATCCTTATGCAGATGCATGAACCTAGACCAAGGGAAAACAATATAAATCTTATTTCTTGAATGGTTAACATCATCCTGTTAGCAGATACCTTTTGTACTTAATAAAAATGTATGATGAAAGAACTAGTGTATGTTTCTGAGATACTTCTAGTATTCTTTCTAGTATTCTAAATAAGTTAATCACTGCCTAATTCCATTTCTCATCCTTCTCAACAGAAAAATTCCTATTGCAGGTATAGAAATTAAGCATCTTCCTCTTAGTTTCCCTTCAGTTTGTCATACTGCTCCTAATTCTACATTTTCCCATTTTCTTTCAGCCTTTTGCACAGCTATCCAATCTGTTACCTGGACTTGTCATGTCTCTGGTGGCATGGCAAAGTGAAACAGTACCATCACCAGAATCTAACTTGAGTTTACTACTTTCTATCAGCAATTTCAACTCCTATTTCAATCCCTCCATCTTTTTCTTAAGCAAAGAAATCTGCTTGCAGCTTAACTACAGGCCTCCTGTTCTTGGTTCATAAATCTAAATGTCATTAGATTGCTTTGTTTCTTTATTATCTACTTTAATCCTGGCTGATGCTTCTTGACTTGTCGGAACCTGTTAGTGTCAAACCAGGAATTCTGTCTTTATTCCCTCTTGTGAAAAGGTGGTTCAGTTGCAACCTTAGATAATAAACATCCACATGCTTGTGTTTTTTTGGTTTGATTCAGAGGAAAGGGGTCTTGCACTATTGATGATTCTTATTAGTCTTACTGTATTTAAAAATACAAAGAGATCTAAGGAAAATTCATTAGATTTTCTTTCCATCTGAAAATAGGTGACTTACACTTCACAATTCTGCACTAACTTAGTTACGGAAGGGAAAATTCATGCTATAATAATGCTCTTCTTTTTGCTCCATTAAAAGCTTTGATGCTTTTTCTAGAAAAAAAAAGCTTTGGTGCTTTTAGTTTACACAGAACTTTTCAGTCTGTACACCTTTTCTGATGTTACGTCTGTGTAATGTGACTGGAGTACACAGAATATGATACAAACAGTAATGATATTACACTACGTATGTTAGGGTTGGGTTCATGTTTATGGTTAAACTCTGATATTGGTTGATGAAAATAATTCAGGAACCAAAAAGCTCATGCATTTTTATCATCTTAGCTTGCATAGACTTTATACAATTTGTTTAAAACGTACATTTAACACATTGAAAAATGACAGTAAATCCACGTTTTAAACTTAATTCTGAAATCCCTTATGCATACATAATTACTGTGTAACAAAATTATAGGTGCTAAAATAAATGGAAACCAGTCCTCCATTCCAAACAGAAGAAAAGACCTAAGAGATAACACAAAGAGATACCACATGAGAATACGTGCATTCAATTTGCAAGAGTTCAAAGGACATTCAATCCCAACAGAACAACATCAAAAAGGATTGTAAAAATATCTTGTCAAGCAGCATTGTTACGTTAACTTTTTAATCGTAGCATAATGTTAATGCTATTAGAGTTCCTATAAAGACACAGGGGTCAAGGCTGCAAGAGGGGAAAAAAAAAGAAAAGGGGAAAAGAAGAAAAGGTTATATGTGCTAATTACATTTTCTCGAACTTAACATGACGGTGTTACCTATATTTATGCATTTTGGCCTGATGATATTTTAAAACTATTCTTTCAATATTAATGGGTACTAAAGTGGGTATAAAGTCTGTCATAGAAGATCAGGGGAAAATATGGGATTCCTACCTTGGTGAAAGCTGTTCCCCCACACTTCCTCTAACTGGAAAATCTTCCATTTTCAGCTTATCCAAATTTGCATTTCAATTCTTCCCCACAGAAGAAGTTGAAGAAAACTGCAATTTACAGAGGTGTTTACAATGGATCTTGTTCAGTAAAATTCATTTTGTATCTCTATAAATCTGCAACTGGATGTCCTGAAAAGCACATTGTTAATTTAAATTCTTCATCTAACAATCACAGATATCATATTAGTTTTCAATATCAAATAAATAGTAACGTCTGTATACTATTTTCACTTATTTTTACTTATCTACACTTGACTTCTTTTGAGGTAAAGATGCCATTGAAAACACTGCTGCTTAGTGCAAGAATTTTGTGGCTTTTGTGCTGCCAATGGGGCTGGGGAAATTCCCAGTTATTCTTGGTTATTTTTTACATTGTTATTCATATTTGTTCAAGCTTCTGATACACTGCAACTTTGCCATTAAATATTGCCTCTGGCCTATAGTTAGCACAGTGTATTTAAATTTCAATTGGAGAAAAAGACACCTTATTTTTGTGTTATGTGATCAAAATTTTGAAGCTCTGTAATTTTCTTGCTGCTCATAGAAACAAAGCACCCAGGATCACAGAGAAAGCCCTTTCTACAAGCTATAAATATTTGCTATTTGTAAAACCTCAATGAGGGATTTAGTTATTAAAAATCTAAAGGAAGAAAATTACTAATAATGATTGGTTTGAGCTAATGAGATGTTTTTATGCAAATATATGAACCTTAAATATGACCTGGAAACAAAAGACTGCTTAAGAGTTACTATTAAGCTATACATTAGGAGATCAATTAAAGAGAACTTCTTTCTAATGATCAAGCTGTACAAGAGTTGCTATGGAAACCTAGAAAGAGAAAGATTCAGAATGCAAAGTAGCTACAGAAACAAAACAGAAAAAAAATTGTAAACAAGTATCATAGAATGTATATAACCAGTTAAGTAATAAAAGACTGATTCAATTCTTTTCCACCCCAATACATCTGGAAGAAGGGCACTTTTCCATATGAAAGTACCAGTTTAGTCCATATTTGGGTGCCATGAAGCAAGGCAATGCCAAGATAATCTTTATGTAATCAAAAACAGTTCTGTAAATTACAATATCGGGTAGAGACAGGATTACTTTAAAGGTCTCAAAGAATTGTAGAGTCACATCATTACAAATAGCTGGCAAATTAAAAACACATTTGTGGCAAAGAAAGTGCAAATACATGTGGTTAAAAGCAACATTAATTATTTCCCCCATACCTTAAACTAAAGTGGTACTTATATCAGAAGAAGCTTAAAAATACTTATTGTCTTGTGTGAAGGCTGTTGGCTGCTTTATATTTTTTTGTTCTCTTTTTTGCTCTTGTATCTTGAACAATTCCTGAACATCTATAACATCCATATGAAAATACTGTTAAACAGCATTTTGGCTTAAAAATCTATTTTCCATCACGGAGTATGTCTTTTCAGCACATACTGCAGAAAGAACAAATACACACAATAAAGGTTTCCAGTGTACAGAGTATATCTTGCCAATATATACACAGAGAAACATTCAAAGCAGGCTTGGTAACTGGGATTTCCTGTAAAGATCTAAGGATGATAAAATGAACAAGGTGCACTCCCTCTCCTCTTTGTTCTCCCATTTTCAAATTATCCATGGCTCCAATGGTTCAGCTTCTGCAGTAAAAAAGCACCAGTAAGTATCTGGCTCTGCCAGAGAACAAGGTGCAGCCAAGCTCTGCCGATCCACGCTAAGCACAAGCAGTCCTTGAGCCAAGAGGAAACCAGTCCCAGAAACAGCTACCAACAGCTCCAATGTCAAAGCTCAGGCCTATATGCTACGGTGTGACGTCTTTTCTGGGATATTTCAACATCACTCAACTGACAATCTTTGTTAACTGTATGGCTGCTAACGGTAATGACACAATCTAAGCATATGAACAGACTCCTAACGTTTCATACTCATTTCGGTGTTGTTTTAGACCATCTTGCATACTTCTACCAGTCTTGAAATCATATAAAAATCACCAAAAATCAAGACTTTTGGTGAAAAACTAGCATTTATAAACAGGAAAAGGAAATTGGTACTTACAGGTTTGCAGAAAACAAACCAGCAAGGGACTGCTAGCTCACCAAGTCCTGTTTTCTCCTGCAAGTGGTCCCATTCCTATATTTACTAACTTTCATCTCAACCTGTTCTGAGCAACACATTTATGTGGATGTTTCTGAAGGAAGTATATGAACAAGCACATTTGACAATGAATTTGAAAGACTTCCGTTGTGGAACTTGAAAAAAGTGAATTAAACAACATAAAAACAACACAGGAAAACTATCATGAAAAATGAACTAAAACATTGCCATCATACCATAGAGGTGGATCAGAGTGTATCTGCATTTCTATTTTAGGCATCAGTTTTAATCAATATAACTAGATTTTTTTCCCAGGACTCACCCTATGTTACAATCCTACAGTTATGCATGATGGGACTACCAAAATGACCTAGTTCTACATATACAAAGCTTAATGATTAATTTCAGTAGAAATTGGACAATGCTAATAAGTACTTTAAAAAATCTTCTTCTACCCTTTTGCCTGTGCCTCACTTCATGTACAATATAAACTAATAATACTTTCCTGTCTTATAAATGTTATGTGACATTTGTTTAAGACATTTTTTAAAAATACCTTCCAGGCTAAAATGCATTTAAAGTGTTTTCTTCATATGCACAGCAGCTTAGATCTTATTTCAAATGATTTGTAATCCAGAAATACTCCTCTCATGTTTTTTGAAAGTGTGGCTGTAGAGGTGTACCTCTGAATAGAAGACAACTACACTTTAGGGAAACAACACAAAAATAGTAATAATAAAAAAGGAATATTTAACCAATTTAATTTAGCAATTTAACCAAGAACCAATTTCTGAAAGAAAATCTTTCAGGCTTCCACTTTATGGGAAGGTCATTTTGATTAGCTTCAGCAAGATAATCAAGAAATCCAGTTAGCTCTTACAGAGAAGGTACAAATCTGTTCTCATCAAAGAACTCAGCCTACAGCACAACAAAACAAAATACTGTTAAATTACACCTATTGAAAAGAAAATTTTATCCTACTAATGAGAGCAGACTTAGAAGAAGTCAGCTAGAAAGTATCTAAAAAGAAAATAAATTCCAGCTACACATCAGGTCAATCAAGTTCTTGATAATAACTTGTGTCTCCCTAAAAAAAAAATTGTTAATCAGTATAATGTTTTATTGACTGATATGTAAAATGTGCTGCTGACCTCTCAGATTCATAAACTTTGCAAAAATCAGTGAAATGTGATGTGAACCCAGTAATCCTTCACAATGGGAGCACAGACTCCACCTTACTCTTAAGAGATTTCTTCAGACAGAAGGCAATAAAGTTGTCTTGCAGGATGACCTAAGGCCAGCTAACTTTTGGCATCAATGGAAGAATGAAGTTCCAATGTGAAGGGCTCTGGGCAAATACTGCCCAGAATTTATTTTATTTTTTAGCAAGCTCTGAAATGAATTCAGATGTACTCATTTGCTGAAAAAATTTCATGAGCTGTTTGTACATTTATAGTTATATATGTTATTCATATATCTGTATAAACAGAGTTATACAGTCTTACAAATATTCCATATTCAGATGAAATTAGTGCAGTCTAATATCCATATACATATGCGACAGTTAAAAGTCATGGCTGTCAGGACATCACAAGCAGTTGTTGTGGTACGTGTACAGTCTCAAACCTTGCTGTAAATCATTATATAGGAAAATCATCTTTAGAGTAAACTTGTTTTTTAATAACAACAAGAAAAAAACTTTCAGAATTTCATTGTCCTATCTTCAGTTAATTACCTGATTTCAGTGCATATGGAGACCTGGGAGTTCAATTCTGGTATGCTTTGGCAAGTGTTCAGCTAAGAAAAGGAATATGACAAGATTTGAACAAACAAACTAATCTTTGAGGCAATATTTACTGCAAAACTGTATTATTTAAGGATGAATTTACTCCCTATTCTGCTAACAGTACTTGATCTCTTGCTTTTAAAATGAGAATTTCTTTCTTCTTTTTCTGTTAAGTCATCAGTTAAGACCACTACTATATGGAAATAAGCGTTTCTGCTAATTACTTCACTGAGAAAAAAATTATAGAGAAAATCAAGATGAATGAGGCACTGTGCTTTGCACAAATCAGACAGACAAGCTGTCAGCGCTGCCTAACCCATCCTTAGAACAATTCCCTTTCCCCAAGGAAGTTGTCAGGAAAATGGAGGTCCTTGTCATTTCTCTGCTCGCAATCTGGGACTTTCTTTTCACACCTAGTTTATTTCTAGAATCTTTTGACACTATTCTTGCAATTAAGTGACAAAATAATTTTTTTTTCTTATTCCGACCTTTAAATTGGCATCTATACCTTTCTGGTGCTATACACGTGGGGTAAGGCACGGCTAATGAACATGTTTCTTATTATTTTGTTCAGTCTTTCAAGGGCATTTGTCCTGTAGGCATACCAAGCAGGTAGTTCTGTGTCAGTGCCTCAAGTGGCTGGGCAAATTATCAGTGCTTGAAGGGCCCTGGGAGACTCATCAGTGCTGGAGTGCCCTTGAAAGCATGCAGGAGCATGCAGGGCAGTTGTGCGGGAGCTTGGTGTCCGTGGGCTTTTCAAGCAGACACACTCCAGCGTTTTCTGCACGGGCAGCTTTATGCTAGAGATACTTGAGGTGGAACAGCTTGTAAAGTATATTAGAACCTCAGACTTGCTGGGACCATTTGATACTGAAGAGCTATGTTATTAATTGCATATATATTCCAATAAGAAAGATTTGGTTAATATATAATGAGTTCTCACCAACAAATATCTGAACTTACTCAGATATATTTGCATCTGGAATATGGGGAAAAAAATATGAAAAATTGCTCGACTGTGATTAGCATAATTGATTTTGCTCATTCTTTTTAAAGTCTTGTATTTTCTAGTGATCTTAAATTTCACCAAGCAGCAACACACAATTCCTCAGCTTCAGTCATTACAGATATGGAAAATTTTGTGGACATTTTTAAAGGGAGGTCAATGACAGAATTACAAGAGAAGGAAAGGTTCGTGATGTATTGGAGAAGATGTGAATGCAGGAAAAGAAATTTAATGAGTGATATGACATCTGTTAGCATATGGTAGTAAATTTTAGTTAAAAGTTGCATCATTTTCTAAGATCTGCTGTATACAGAACCACATATGTGTGTAACCATGTGAGAGATCAGTGATGTACAAGATTACGGGTTTACTGACAGACACAAATATTGAAATCAAGCAAGTGTTAAAGGAGAACTCAGTTTTAAAATGAATTTTTTTCCCATGTAAGTTGAGCAGTATATGGACTGCAGATTACATAAAGCTTAGCCTAGTACAGCCTTATCAAGAGCATTTACAAAACCATTCCAATTTAACAATGTAAGCTTTGCTTTTACATTAATTCAAAACCAGTAGAGACTTTATGCCATGCTTTTTCAAGATAAAGGAGAAATACAGACACCTGGATTATTTATGTAAGGAGCTCAACCTTAGGGAGTAATAAACTATGCATGGCTGGGAAAAGGAAATGCAAAGACAGAACTTGGGGAAAAAACAAAAAAATCCAAAACACTAAAACCCCAGAACTAAATGTAAGGCTCAGTTTTGCTTAAGAGTCGTCTGTATGGAGACATTTGTAAAATACTAATTTGAATTAAGGTAATAAGTGAAATCACATTAAAAATCATTAGTTGAACTGAAATAATATGTGTGCACACACCTAAGGTGGTAGTAGTTCAGTTAGATTACCTCACCCCCAAAAGGAAGTAAACTAAATCAAACTGAAGCCGTGAAGGGTTCAGTTACCGTATGTCAGCAGTCTGTACACATACATGGCAAATAGAAGGTCATCTCAGGGCTTAGGTAAGAACCACAGGCTATATTAACCACATAAAAAGTTATTGTGGATCATCAATAAATTATGTGTGTGTCTATGGCACAAAATTCTCAACAAAAATGTTCAGAAGGATTCAGTGTTTTTTAACTAATCTAGTTGTGGTATTTGTGATTATTTTTTTTTTTCATTACCATAAAAAGGTACTAGTCAAGAGCAAGCTGTCTATATTCACTTCAGTAAAACCCATTAAAATATTCAGAATTTACATTACAAAAACAGAATAACGTAATTTGTTCTGTTAGGGAGTGAGGACCAGATTTATATGGACTACACAGGGTACTTATTTTTTGGAGTTTCAACACACCTCCCTCTATTCTCCCCTGCCCCAAAATGCTACATCCTAACACCTAAAGTTCATTAGAATAAATGAAGTTAGCTCCTGGGTAAGAAACTTATCTTCCATGGAGTTACCTGGAAAACACCAATTTTTCAGGAATTCCGGTCCATTCTGCACAACATAACTCAAAGGTGCTGCACAGGCTAGCAGAACAGCCTCTTGGGTACACAAGATCCCTCTTTTTACTGGGTGCACAGTAGGTAACACACTCGGTCTCTCTCTATCCTGAGAACAGACTCCTACATGCGAAGGATGTGAAGGCTGCAGTCACCCACCCTGGACTAAAACTCCCTTCTCATCTCCTCCCCTCTCCTGTCTCTCTGTTATTTATTCTGAGCTGTGCAGGGCCTCACATTCAACAGGAGTCCTTATGCGGTAAATATGCCTTTTAAAATAGGCTTTATGTATGCTATGAACATACTTAATGTATGTTGGATTTTTTTTTGTATTCAGCATGAATGCACTGCAAATTGAAGGATCAAAAATGGAGGATCTGGCAGTTGGGTAGAGATACTTGTCTACCCTATTGGTTAGCAGTAATTTGGAGATGGAAAATGAGCACATCAGGTTGCTGGTTTTAGGTGGATCAATACTGAAACAACTAATAGTGACTTCTCAATCACCAGAATTTAAATTCATTTTCTTTTTCTAATGCAATAGTTCACCCATCTGAGTTACTGAATAAAAATGTCTGCATACTGAGAAAGATAGTAGTCTGTTATCTGGTTCAGGTGGGAAAGATTTAATTGCAACAGTAGGACCTAATACAGCTGAAAACACTGGCTTTTCTACACTATGAAGCAAACAGATGATTCAGCATGCTGAATAGTTTCTTTAACTTGTACCAGCTGCTAACCATCACCTGGAGCAATCAGATGTCTCAAGGACACATCAGCCATGCCTCAGCTCCCCAGCCAAGCACTTTTCCATTGGTGATAGTAATTGTAGGTGTAACAAGATTCGTTATTACCTTCCTGTGCAACGAGGACTTGTGCCACACAAAAGTTACTACACTGACTTTGCAGAACCGTGTTCAAATGCCTCAGATCAAAGATAATAAATGTTCAAATGGCACATCAGAATACATGTTTTTTGAATTTGGAAGAGCATTCTATGAAATAAAAATATTTCTTAAAAACAATCTATGCATTCCTGAAAAGACACAAATCTTCCTAGTCTCACATGACAGTAACATTTTCTAAGCTGCTGGATGTTCTTATACATATGGAAAAGAAGATTAGATGCGCAATTTTAAGTCATGCAGATCAACCATTCAGGTACTGAACACTATGGGGTGAGAAGGGTGATATAATGACATAGGCAAGAGAGAGGACTAGGGGGATTAATTCATGCTGCCAAAAGTGGGTTTTATGCTCACAATGCTCCTCCAGCACCTCTGGAAAATTTGTCTTGTAAAGCAGACAGCTTGCAGTATTATCTGTATTGTTTTTCATTTGTAGGAATCATTGTTTCAATACTCACACAAAACTCCCTCTAGAATCATAAATCAAACTACTGAAATCTGATATGGTAGTGGACAGGGTGAGATTGGAGCTGTAACCGGACTGATGGGGAAGCGCGCCAACCTGCCATCCGCTGCATGCCAGGAAGGACCCCACCGTACTCACTCTGCAGATAACATTTATCTTCTCCAAATCTTTATTAAGACAAATTCTCACTAGCTGCAGAGCTCTGTGTATGGATAACTGTAGAAGATTTGGTATACATAGTGTTCTTAATTGAAGATCACCAAGGAATTGGCAGATAGTAAGCTGCCTCAAAGTCCCTAGACCTTCACAGGTGCTCAGACTGTAAGAAAGCAATGGTGTTTCCCCAGACAGTCTTTGGCATCATTCTTCTTCCGGGAATGTGACCTTCATGTTGAGGATTTGTAAACCTATACTTCAGTTTCAGAGATGATGGGATGGATACTAGAACAACTCATAGCTTTCTTTTTCTGATCTCATAGCTGAATGAGAAAAGGCCAAAATCCTGTCTCAATTAATTCAGACTTAACATTTTGTAAAACAGGTAAATAATAGCTCAGTGAACAGGTTAGAAAATTGGGAAGCAGATAAGCACATATTATGTCAATGGCCACGGTTCAGTCAAATATACTAAACAATATGGTATCAAATTCAATATTGTGCCCCAGATTTTATGAAAAACAAGGGCTTACCTGCAGCCTCAGACTTGATTGAAGTACTTATTTAGTTCACCTTTTGATTAAAGTGGAAAATGACAGGGAACCAGAATACATTTCAAGCAACTTGACTGTGTGTGTTTTTACTTAACTGTAGCAGCGGAGACTATTTTATAGTCAAAACCACCCATTCATGCTAAATCTGGTAATAAGAATAATATTTTCTTTGCTAATCACTACATTTTCTTACTTTTTTTTTTTTTTTTTGTGACAGAGACATGTTTGCAGCACCACCTGCAGCACTGTAAATCTAAAAAGCTAAAAATTTCTTGTCTAAATCAGGTAAATTATTGTATCTACTCAGCCTTTTGTATCTATGCACCTACTCAACGTATGCAAACAGCTCCAAGTGTACAAACATGCTTCAAACCTATTATCACAGTTTTGACAGTCCACTTGCCATATCAGATTTCTACTTGTGAAAAAACATACTGGGCCGGTATATTGCAGTATAACAGATCAGATCGCTAGTGGAAGTCAAGATCAGGCCTTACATTATTTTATCATATTTAAATTATTTTTAAGAAATTATTTGCAACCCTGAAATTTATAGATTACTTATACTGCAGACATTAGAGGAAAATGTATGTTAAATGAGATCAGAATTCTCATATATTAATTATATTTATGTTATTTGATATAATGTGAATCAGAACAAACTTGAACTTGATTTTCAAATTATGAAGAGTTTTGATAAACATTTTGATTTTACACAAACTTTTCAAAAGTTGTACGAATATGCTTTGACATGCTTGCATGACTTTCTACTGTTTCTTTAAGACCGTATTTTGTGCAGTAGGTCTGGGGATTGTGGAACTAGAACTAGTGCATTTCTTAAGAAAGCAGGATAATTTTAAAAATACCTCAATTTTAATGCGTCTATCAGAAGATTCAGAAAAATATACTTAGACTATGTAATATATAATCCAAGCTAGAGACCTGAATTATACATGACACTTAGCAACTAAACTACATTAAGCCACATTTTTTCCATATTAAAAAACCCACAATTTAGATTCTGAGTAATGAAGGCATCAAAACCTGTTTGAATGATATCAAATTATTGAAAAAAGGTTGGAAAAAGATTAAATACTTACTTTACCTGTTTAAGATAATTCAATAGTTGATAAAAATGACTTTATTTGCTCACATATTCATTATATTGTATGTGTGTACCAGTACTATTCTGGACATTTATCAACAGCTTCAGAAAATTTCTTATACTCTCAGTCTTTCCTCTAGTGAATGTCCATATAAGCATCATCTCACTATCAAGAAAAGAAATATGTATTGCTCCTGTGGTTTGTGACTCATTTAAGGAAGAGGCTGCTACATCAGTAAGCTCCAATGCATTTCCACAGGTTTAGATGGACCACCCAGCTATTCTGTTGCCATGCAGCTGTAGGTTTTACTGGCTATGATATGTTCAGATGCCGTGGGGTTTCCAGTGTGCAGCCTGCTTCCTGATACATTCACTTGTGGCATGGCTTGGGACATCACAAAATAGAAGAAAAATGTAGAAAACTGAACTGAAAGCTAGCAGATTAAGTGTGCCAAGAAGTACTTCCAAGTACTGACACTTGATCATGTACCAGTTAAATTGTTAAAATCATCCCCAGTTTGGGTTTATCTGCACTGGTGTTTTAGTGTGGATGGGGAGCAAACTTTTGAAGTGATGTACCAGTCATTCGCATTGACTGTGCCTTGGTTTTCATCATGGAGCTGTCTCAGGGAATGCAAACTGGACTTTCTTCTGACCCCCAGAGGTGAACCTCATGCTTTCTAATCCCTGACTAGCATTCACGTTCATGGGACCAGACCAGAATGAGTCTGTAGCAATGTACAGGTGTGCAAGGAGTGATGATGTGGGACACTCAGCGTGGCTAATTGTACCCCCTGGATCTGCCTAATGCACTGCATGAACCTCTAACAGTGACTTTTTGATCTATAAAAACTATCACTCTCCCAATTTCCAGTTGTAGATCAGGAGTTAGGTTATGCACTGGTCCTGTTAGATTGTTTACATGTGGCCTAGAATGTGTTGAGGCAGTCTTAATTTTACCACTCCTCTATGCTAAATGCCCTCAGGGACAGAATGGTATCAAGCACTTTTAAGGTACTGAAACTTTTGTGGCTTCAGGGTAGTGTGTGGGATGATGTCCCATTGGAGTCAGCCCCTGGTACACAGACAATCCCTGTATGGTGTCACTGTTAAAGCTCTCCATGACTTCAAAATAGTGTAGGATAAAGACCTTCATAAAACCACATTTTTGAAAAAAGGGAAAGAAAAATAAATAAAACCAATTACCATCATTTGACAACTTTTTACCAATGTAAGCAAACCTGAGTTTTGCCATTCCCAAGATGACAACTTTGGATTTGATGCTGCTGCCAACCAAAAAAAAAAAAAAAAAAAAATCCAGAAAAGGGATAAAGAGACAGAATGGAGGATCAGGAGAAGCCATCACGACTGTATTTCCAAGCACTGGGCACAGGCAAGGCAGGCAGATGCACATGAATGAGGCATGCAGCTGCCACAGCCTTTTTACAGTATACAATTATCTTTTACTCATGTCCTTGATGAAAGCACACAAACCTCTGTTGCTGAGAACTACACCCAGCTCAGAAATTGTACCCAGTTCATTGCAGCCTTCCATACTGACTGGCAGCCAGACAGAATGCAAACTGATATATGGGAAAATATAATTAAAAAAATTATAAGGTTTCTTAGCATTCTGTTTTAGCTCTGATTTGATACTCATCAAAGTTATATGTCATCATCTCATTGGAGACTAAATATTTTTTTGTTTGTTTTCACTGTGTGGTTATGGTTGTTGATGATAAATTAGACTTTCCCCCCCCCCCCCAAGTGGTAGTCCTGCTTTGTAATTCTCTCTAAGTCTATGTTTGGCTTCCTTCATTTGCCCTCTCCAGATTATGTTGGTCCCTGAATTCTCAGTTTTGTAGGCATTATCTCCTGACAGGACTTTTGCAACTCCAGGATAACAATTATTTTTTTGTGTGTCCATATGTATTGTGCCTGGGAATTCAATTACAGTTATGGATGATATAAACTACAACAGCATAAGCTGAATATTCAGAAACATAGCTACTTGTGCAATAACATTTGACTCTTAAATATCAAAGTACAGCAAAATAACACAGGGAAGTGGTACAACAGGGCATAAAATACACCTCTCAATAGTACCCTTACAGAAAGCATCAGAAAAAGGTTTACTTTTAAGGTAAACAGTCTGAAAGACTGAGCTGTAGAATTCTACAAAGGGAAAAACTTCCAAAATAGCAGTGTTAATTGTGGAGAAGCCTGATATTTTGACACAGCAAATGGTAGGGTTGGAGGAGAAACAGGTCAGAAGCCAAGCGTAAATTATGAGAGGGGCCATAAACATGAATCAGATTTCACAAATAGAAAGGGGCAAAGGTTTGAAGAGCCTTTAATGTTAACAATAAAATTTTGAAGTTGATTCTCAGCTTTAGAGGTAGCCAATGCAGTTGCCTGAGTAAAGGGTAATATGAGAGTAGCAGAAACAGTAATAAATTAAACAAAAGGCAGAATTTTGAACAGATTGCAAGCAGAAGGATGAAGGAATAGGAAGACTACAAGAGGTTCATTATTTTTCTATATATCAGACACTGGTCTGATACAGAACCTTGGCTGAACAATTCTAAACAAGTATGAAAATAGACTATAAATAGGATAGTTATTAACCCCACAGTGACACAGAGCACACCTGTGCCTTTTTCATCCCCAAGATTGAGATATTTTGACAATGATTTTTAACTGAAAGTTGTCACTGCACTTTGTCAGTGATCAGCCAATGGGAACAGCCTCATTTTTCATCAATGGAAGGAACAGAAGAATTTGGGAATGAAGGTACCAGAAAAACATGGTTCTTTGTGTATATTCAGTTCAAATGCCCACATTTCAAGAACTTTTAGCATCTTTGTTGCACACACATTTCTAACCTGCTTTTCTTCATGCTGCAGAGAAAAAGAATGATTAAAAAGGATGAAAGAACTCTGAAGGGATTATCCAGGCCATCTCCTTTTCCCTAAAATAGGATCATCTTACACCAGTGTACTCAGATGATGAAGAGCCCACAGTCTCTCCTGCCTATCCCCATGATTCATTATTCTTAGTATTTAAAAGCTTCTCTTCACATCCAATGTTCTTTCTTGCTGAAATGTAAACCTATTACTCTTTGTGCTATATGTTACAGACATGGCGAACGGATTAGTCCCTTCCTTTTCACAATGGTGTTTGCATGCTTGAAGACTATTTATCATGCTTCCTTTCTGACCTTCATTCTCTAGATTCAACAACTCCAATTCTTATGAAAGCAAGCAAGCACTGTTAACTTCAATGGACCAACCAGACAGGGACTCTTCTGTGCTTTGAGTTAAACTTTATCCATTGTTTGAAAGAAAGCCCAGTCTAGCACTCTGCAATTAGCAGGAAAGGAAATCAGCTTGTGTGTTCAGTTTGATGTCAGTCGAAAAGTTAGGCGAACAGGCTAAAGGAGATGGCTTGTCAAATATATCTAAACAATACAGTTAGGCCCATCCCCAAATGGCAGCCTAAGTCAATAGCAGAAGACAGCCCCAAGAGCCTGATGCACTGCAAGTTGAGAAGTTTAGGATGCCACTCATCAAGGTGTGAGCACTTGGTAGTGGGAAAGGCAGTATCTATCGGTGGCTCTGCCTCTGCCCACCTCTTTCACAGAAATGGCAGCCTCAAGGTTGTCACACATTATTTTTCATGACTTTGAGTCATCATTATTTCTCTCTCTACCATTTCCAACTTCCAACAACCACATAGACTCTGACCGTAACTTGATCAAGGAAAGTGAAATCTTGACACACAACCTGAAAATACCAAAAAACCCTGTGTCCCTTCCAGTAACTCATTCTCTCTTCTCAGTGCCTGAGGTTCTGCATCCTTTGGTCTTGGTTTAGGAGGTCAGGATACCAAGAAACCAGTCTCATTCCTGACCTTTTGAAGAAAACAATTCTGTCAGCAAATTGGCCAGTTCTATCTTATAACAATCATTTTTACAGCAAGGTCAGAGGCTGCCAATTCAAAAAGAAATAAAACTAAATCCTACCCAATTTTAACAGAATAGCAATAATAGTAGTAAAGTTGTTAACCTATCCTAACTGAGTTTGTTGCATTCATGTTTTTAGTGCAGTAAAAAATTATGCATCAGAAAGGTTTCATACGTGCTGGTTTTGGCTGGGGTAGAGTTAATTTTCTTCACAGTAGCTAGTATCAGGCTGTTTTGGATTTGTGTTAAAAAGAGTGTTGAAACTACAGGGATATTTTAGTTATCGCTGAGTGGTGCTCACACAGAGTCAATACCCTTTCTGCCTCTCACCCCACCCCACCAGCGAGCAGGCTCGGGGGGGCACAGGAAGCTGAGAGGGGACACAGCCAGGACAGCTGACCCCAACTAGCCAAAGGGATATCCCATATCATAGAACGTCATTCTCACTATATAAACTCAGAGGAGTTGGCTGGGAGGGGCCAGTAGCTGCTGGGGGACTGGCTGGGCATCGTCCAGTGAGTGGTGAGCAATTGTATCATGCGTCACTTACTCTTTTTTTGCTTGGGTTTTATTCCTCTCTCTCTTTTTCCTTTTAATTACCATTATTATTGTTTACTTTATATTAAACTGTTCTTATCTCAGTCCACAGGTTTTACCTTTTTCTGATTCTCCTCCCCACCCTACTATGGGGAGGTGGCAGGGGAGTGAGCCCCATACTAGCTACTATGAGGAAAATTAACTCTATCCCAGCCAAACCCAGCACATCATATTGCCTTTCACTGCACAGAAATATGCTGTAAAACTGAGTGAAGGCATGACTTCAAAGGCATAATATTTAATTTCAGTGTATTCCAGAACATTTGTGACCCTGTAACAGACTTTCTACAATAGGTTTTCCACATTATCTTTAGTATACAGTGAACATGTCAAACAAACAATGATCCTACATCTTAATGGAACCATCTTTCTTAAGCACATCATAGCTTTTATTTTTCACAATAAACAGTAGTCCTAAACAATAGCACTTATGTGAAATACATTGTTTGCAAAGGCCTTGGGAGCTGCGTCTTGGGAACAGAGGCTCATGTACTGCAGCATCTCCTGTCAATTCTGCATGTATTGTTAGTGCCAGAATAATAATCCCTTCTCCACATTGCATAGTACTTACACAGAGCTTAAAACTATGAGGCCTTTTGTGCTATAGTTCAAGCTTAGCGTGATTTATACCATTTGACATGAAAACACCTGAAAAGTGTAGTCTATCATGGTAAATGCTGACACAGCCTTAACTCTAGTGGCACTAGCAGGTATCAGTTGATTACAGTATCTCCTGTTTATAACAGTGCCATGGTAATTAAACCATGTCAGAACTATAAAACAAGTGTAGTAAAGACACATTTTATGACAGAAACATTAACATAATTTTTAAAACATGATCTTCTATGGTATTAAAAATGGAAAATTGTGTTCCATAATGATTTAGTGCTGAATTACAGAAATAGTTGAAATGCCTAAATATGATAGCAGTTGGTACTGTTCTTAAGCATTACACAAGCACACAAGTGCTATGACAAATACATGTAAATATCTTTAATGCTACAAAACCTGGAAAGGCAATTAGTGGCAATAAAATTTGTATTGGATTTGGATAAATTTCAGACAATTAGCCTTCTTCTAAATGTAATTTCTGGCCAAGATATCCACAGGGACACATGACTTATCCACATTTATTACTCATTAGAGCAGAGTAATTCCTGTCATGGCTGAACATTGAGGGATTTATCATCATAAATTCAGATCAGCTAATGGACTGAGTAGTCCTTTTCTCCCAAGAACAAATCCCTAGGTAAAAGACATGAAATATAAATTGACCACAGCAAAAGGAATGCATAGCAATAATATGCACAGTAGATGTATACTGTTATTATGTGCAATATGTAGATACAACCATTTATTGTATGTTGGTAATATATTGGGAATGTAGTTTCGCTCCTGGGTACTTTCTACATTTCAGAAAGCACAGACAAAGTCTGTGCGTACCCTCTTATTAAGTTCTCCTACAAATATTTCAAGACAAATATGTTCTACAAACAAAATTTTGTTGCTCTTCCTTTCAGCCAAACATCCTTCCTGTCCTTAGTAACAATACAATGAGTCTGGTTTATCTTTTTTTATACTACAGATCTTGCTCCTCCAACATATCAAACTTAGATTCTTCAAAATAATGTAAACAAGGAAATAACTAGGATAATTTTATGATTTAAAAGATAGAGTTCAACAGACCAAAAGATTCAGCAGTTTGGTGACAGCACCCTTTGCTTTATTTCTTTAAAAAAATTATTCCTGTTGAGAACAACTGTATCACTATAGATCAGTATGGTCTCACTTGAACCTGTGTCCCATTGGAGCTGAACACAAACCTGAATATTTTCAGGTAGGGAGGGAATGAATAAATACAGGTGTTTAATTACTATTTACTTTTCACCCACCCTCACATTCTTCTATATTAAATCTAAGAAAAAAATGTAATTAAAAATCAAGGTATATCTGAGACAGGTTTGCTTTGGGGTCTTCCTGCTGTAATGAAGTCAGTAGAATTTCTGTTTCCATTTTCCAGAGGTTGTGACTAACGCACTTCACAGAACTTTAAGGCAGGATTCATGATGTGATCTGAAATGTGAATCATCTTTATGTCTTCTGAATTTATTTTAACCTGACTTTTTTTTTTTTCAGACAGATAATTAGCAAATTCCATCTAATCTAAGATTGCTGTTTTTATCCTACTTAAACCAACCTCTTTTGTGTGAATATCTTTTTTTAAACTGAGTTGCATTCACTTTCCTTTGTACATAAAGGAAAGAGATATAATCCTGTATGTAAGAAGACAAATTATTTTAGTATTTTCATAGACTGGGAATGCACATTTGAAGCAAACTGATAGTCCCTGCTTACTGTGCTGTGTTTTGTGTTGTGGGGTTTTTGTGTAGTGTGCAGGCTAGATATTTTTCAAGGTTGAAAGCAAACCCCAATATGCAGTCCTGAGAACATCTGCTGTTCTCTAACAAACATTCAGTCTGTGAGATCAGACTAGAGATAACCCAAATTAAATTGCGCTGAAGATTAGCAGAGGCTACCAGGTCCTCATGATGAGCCTTGCTGGTCTCTATTTCCACCCTTACTCCACTTCTCATCTTTTTAAAATACACATAGTCCTATCTGCTGTTCTCTACAACTTTTTCCGTGCAATTATGTTTTGAAAATGTGTATGTCCTCTGGTTTCCTGTGACAATGCCACTAATTCCATCTCCATCATACTATTCATCATGTTATTTTTCCCATATAATAGTCCAATTGAGTCCTGTATTGATGATGCCCTGCTAAATTACTGTCAGAAACAATCATTACCTATCTGGTTTTGCCCATGGCATTAAAGGAAGTATTTAATAAGACAGGTCTCAAAATGGGTCATTAGGTTATTCGTAGCATTACTTTTCTCCAAGATAGTAATTCCCTTTGCAGCATAATCCATTATCACCTCCCACTTAGCTCTTCTTATCCACTTTAAAAGTTCTTGTACTAGCCCCATATTATCAAATTCGATTGGTAATTTCCCATGTGGCACCCTATCAAATGCTTTAGTGAAATCTAGACTGACTACACAGAACACATTTCCTCTGTCAACTGCCATTTAAAACCCAGGATAGCAAGGGTAATCTGACATGATCTACCTTTGACAAAGATGTTTTGCATTTCATCCTATTTTCCATTTATCTCCCTACGCTTATTCTTATTCTCCTTCCCCACTCCCACCCCCCACCCCCCCGAAAAGCTTTGCACATTATTGAGGTCAGACGATTAAGCTTGTTGTTACTTGAATTACTTTTTCTTCATAAACATAGTGTTTACTCCTTTCTAGTAAAAATATCATCTTGATGTTAATGTATTGAACACTTTGACTTGCTGAATATGCAATGCCATATCTTTCAGGATTCTGGCAGAAAGACTGCCACTACTAAAGTAAAATTCAAAGAGCTTTGAGATGAAACAATTTCTTTTTCCCAGACCTTCCTTAATCATATCATTCACTGAAAATGTAGTTCATGTATTTATTTAATCTGAGGAATAATCTACACCCTCTTTAGTCTTAACCACAATCTCATGCATAACCCTTGGTCTCTGGCAGCCTTAGGAACTCTTACTGAATTATTCACCACTCTGGAACTTCACTGCCAAAACAGACCAGGTCCAAATTAGGACCTGGCTTTACAGTATGTGGCTTTAAATAACACCACAGGCACCTAAAATTAGACATTATATTAATTAAACTATATTTTCTAGTCATAGGCTCTTATATATTTATCATCATGACTAGTATTAATATCTAATTTGACTTTATGCCTTGTATAGGACACATTTTTCTGTCTAGCCAACAGGTGGATAAGCATTAGCACACATTTAGGGGGCAGTGGAAGGGACCTAAAGGAAGAAAAGTCAATGTTGACATATTGGCTTCAGGTGATTATGAATTTGCCACACTTCTCCGTATGCTGTTCCAGTGGCAAAACCTATTAAAAATGTATCTCTTATTTTTAGATTGTGTTTTTATGGTTTTAGCTTTCAGCAGCTGCTGATTCTTAACATGTATTTGTATGTTCTTTCCTGTGGCTTCCCCAGACTCAAGTACTTTGAGGATACCATAAAACATTGAGTGTTAAAAAGAGTAGAATCCTACTGGGGAAAAATGTGGAAGAATGTTTAATTTCAGCATATTTTTATAATATAGTATATTATAATTATAAATTATATCTCCTGCATTTGCAGGATTTAGAAGCAGCTGCTTCAAATCAAGTTGCACTGTGTAAAAAATACGGCATATTTGCATAACTAAGCAAAATCTATTGATAATAGCAATAGCAATGACAGTAAAAAATGTTTCCTCAATGACAGTAATAAATGTTTCCTCATAATGTCCTCATTTTGAGATCCCAGTTTTCCAGGTCAAGAAGTTGTTAAAACATCCAGTAAAGGTCTTCTGTGCCTGAGTAGGACTTTGGTTAAGCTGAGAAATTAAAGTTGAGGTTGATGAAAACTTCACTGCCACTACTCCAGGTTTCTAAATGCTTTAGATGTCTGCTTGTCTGGCTTTCAGCTCCCTGAGAGACAGGCCAATGTATCAAAAAAGGGTATTCTTAGGGTGGTTCTGAATAAGTGTTTAGCATTACTGTAAGCTGATTAACTGATTTTGCTGAAGAACTTCAGCTGGAAAGATGTACCTTTTTACATTAGTATTACTCTAAAGGAGGCCTAGATACTGGATCCCAATCCAGACACAGGTATTGAGTTCCTGGTGGTGGTTATGAGCCAGAATCACCTATCAAAAATAACAAAAGGAAACCTGATTAGTTTAACTATTTCTCATTACAGAGTGAGTTTGTTTTAGTTCACAAGTTTTGGTTTGGATATTTCAGTTCTGCTCTAGAGGTCTGAGCCTTCCCTTGACCCAGCTTTAAAGGCAAATCCACAGAGGGAGCGAGTTGGGTTTTGTCTCTGCCTGGTTTCAGTGTGATCTAGTCACCCAAAATCTGTCAAGCTCCAAGGCAAAATTTTACTTCAGCCTGTTTCTTATGCTAGGTCTGGTTATAAGCCTCAGAGCCGCAATATAGCCTAAGTGATCACACAGCACTTCGAGTCCGTCAGTCCTGAGCTTTTCAGTTAACATTTTACAAAGGGTCACAGTGAAAAAAGATTTATTATATAGCACACTTTTCTGATTTGGAACAGAAAACAATGAGTGTATGTGACTGCCTGAGCTGGCTGAGTTCTTAACACAGCTTATTTTTATTAAAGGATAACTGAAGTTTAAAGTGTGACTGGGAGTACTGTTTTGAAAACTGGTTAAGGACAGCTTGATCTGTATTAATTAAAAATGAAGCCTGGGTTTAAAATGGAGAGAAGTTGCATCTGGGGGAGTAAACTGGGGAGAAGTCACTGGAGTGAGTTATACCATTCACTTTTCTTTAACCTTCAAAGTATTCCTTTTATTGTAGAATAAAATAATGGCTTTTCTTTGCCGTGATTGGTTGGAAATCACCATCTGTAGTGGAAGGATTTTTTTAAAGGGGTCTTTCTTTTTTAAGTCTCTGCTTTTGTAAATAATTTTCTTAAATCACACACTATTAGGTAATGAATATTCTGTAAACAGAATTTACTTTAAGTAATAGATATGTTTTTCACTGAAGGCCAGTTATTTAGTTACTAATCAGGAGCCAATCAAAATTAAGATGTCTAAAAATGATACATATTTTTAATGTTTCTCTAAAATATTTATAAAGTCAGGAATGTTTAAATAATTAAATAATAACTATTCTGTTATGTCTTTAGTGATAAAGCAGGACTGCTTACAATTAGGGAAACCAAGGTAAAGATAGGCAACAACCTACAGGTGATTTATTAAGGTTATGCAATAATAACATAACAAGTAATTCAAATAGTTTGATATCTGTGGCTTTTAGTGCTCCTAGAAAGACCGCCCAAGACAGAGGAATCTGCCTGCATACGTTGGTAGTGAAGCCTCCTAGCAGCACACACGAGGAGTGGTTTAAAGTTCCATTTATGTATGTGTCGAATAAAAAAAAATAGATGTACTCTAAGAACCAGACATATGAAAATAATAAGAAATATCCAAAAAGTATGGATATTTAATACTGAGTATAATTTTTCACTTAGTGGATTCAGCTCATGGAGTGCTGTAGGCATATCTTGGAAGAAAGCTTGCATCAAGATTTAATCTAATACTTCGGTTACACAGTAGGCAGAAAGAATTAAACTAGGATGCCTTTTCTGAAGTACAGTCAACCACCTGACATTACAGAACAACAAAAAGGGAGAATGAAATTTAGTTGCCAAATCAAGCATGTAACTAGATGATTCTGCATCTTTTTTCCCCCCTTTAATCAGGGTCTTCCAAAAATTTTTGTATTTTGGGGGCTATCAAGGAATTCAAATTAGTGTAATAGACTCCTTACACCTGCATGCATAATGATGTGCTATAATTTTCATACAGAGGACAACAGATGATCAAGAAATGAACTGAATTGATGATCTACCTCTAGGCATTGTAAATTAGATACTGTAGGTGGGCTGTCTACATACCTGTGAAGGCTGAAGCCTATGGGTCATCTTCAGTTTTGATGATTCAGTTTGAAATAAGGTGCTTGTTTCTTCAAAACATCTTGCAAAGACATATAAATTGGTTTACCTGGCCAAGAAAGCAGATATACAGTGGGAAAATAAGGTGTATTCTCCTTGATATGGAATTTGTGTTGATACATGCTGAAGTGACAAAAAAAAAAAAAAGAAGAAGAAGAAGAAGAAGAAGAAGAAGAAGAAGAAGAAATTACACCTAATTGGATTAACTTTAGATCACCATCTATCCATTTACTGGAAATGCTATGGTACATGACGACCCAGTCAAGACTAAAAATGATTGCTGCCTAAAAGAAATTGTACTCCCCATAATAGAAACCCCCCCTCTGCAGTCATTGCTATAATATAGTGACTAAACAATTTGTAGCTCTTGTCATTAGCTTCTCCTGGATCTGTGACAGGGCTTGCTTCGGCCATACCGAACTCACTCTGTGTACAGATTGCTTGCTAAGTATCTGACCTTAAAAATAACTAAATAATGTAAATGAAAGCAGGCTTCTTCTCACTGAATTAAAAATCAAGCAAATGCATGTCCCTCAGAAGACCAAAAATGTTGTTCACAGGCTCTAGGAGCAGTGAAAGGGGGAGTCTTGTCCATGTATACAAAAACCTGAAGAGAGAGAGCAAAGAGGATGGAGCCAGGTTCTTTTCAGTGGTATCCAGTGACAGGACAAGAGGCAACAGGCATGCACTGAAACACAGGAGGTTCCCTCTAAACACCAGGAAACACTTTTTTCCTGTACAGGTGACTAGGCATTGCAGGAGGTTACCCAGAGAGGCTGTGGACTCCCCATCCATGGAGATCTTCAAAAGCCATCTGGACATGGTCCTGGGGAAGTGGCTTTAGGGGGAACTGCATGAGCAGGAAGGTTGGATAAGATGGTCTCTAGAGGTCCCTTCCAGCCTCAACTATTTTGTGTGATCCTGTGAATGGCTATGTCAGTGTTCACTTCTTCTGAAATGAAGAGTGATAGAGCCTGATCCAAGCAGTACCCATAGCCATTGTTCCTTTTCTTGTAAAATGCATGTCAATAGGATATCAGGGTGGTACCTGCTCTTGACTATTCCACTCATACACACATGATCTTGTATGTATGTGGTTGATCCAAGTAAAAAAGCATCAAAATAACCTTTCTGCTTACTTTATGGTTAATAAGGGAACTCACTGCTAGAGAACTCCATCTCTTCTGACTCATATAGACCTGAAAATGTGAACTGAAACACTGGAGACTGGATGTCTGATTTAAGAAGAATCTCACTAAAACAATCCATATTAATTCACAGAACAGCAACATTAGGATAGCAAATGTCACTTCATTAGTGGGAAAAAAAGATGAACTTTGTGTTTCAACTGCAAGTTTTGAAGTCATACATAAATGCACCCATATTTGTCACTTTATCACAGCCATGAAGAATATATAATCATAATTTGGCAGTAAGGAGGAATAGGTTGAGCAGGAATTCTCTTTTATTCCCTGCTATAAATTTGAAAAGATCACAGGCAAAGTTTTTGGGGGTGGGGAAGAGGAAAAAGGTTTAACTTTAATTAGAGCCAGGTTACCTGTTGCTGTACAGTTTACTGCAATTGTATTTAACCCGGATAACCCTTGTTAAGGTTTACATCTGGTTTCCTAAGGAGGTCCAGGTAAAGGGGAAACAGTATAGTCAAGTTTAACATTTTGAGTAGAGACTTAGTAATCAACTTTTAATTTTTTTTTAAAGTTTATACTAAAGGAGAAAGTGTATCACACTGATAAATTCCCAATTATATAATATATATATCCTATATAATTTAGCAACAGGCAAAAATATGTGCATAAACCCCAAATATAAGCACAGGTACACACACATGCTCTCCCTACAGTAATTCCTATTTTACTGATTTAGTGTATGGTCCTAAGGACACTGAAACCAGCTGCCCTCAACTGTGTGGATTTTAGACGTGCATCACCATGCTTTGTTTTCCTGAAAAGAAGGGACAAGCTATAGACAGTGTGTGTTCCATAGTCCTCTGCCCTATGAAAAGGTCTCCCTATAGTCCAGCTGTATTAGCTGCAAAGTGTGTAGACAGGGGTTTTCTGTCCTAGGCTGACTCTCTTAATTGGTTTCTGTTCCTATGTGTACACCAGCATGAAAGAAATGACGAAATATTGTGTTTCCATAACTAAGTATTCACCTTGTGATGATCTACACTTGCCTTCCACATGGTTCTCTATTTACAGCTCCAGCTATGCTATGCTCCCAGTTAATCAGGACTTGAACTCCATTATGTAAGCAATTTTAAATCTAGGAAGTAACTCTACAGAGTCTGTACAGCTGTTAACCCACAGTGTTTGTGAAGAGGCAGGTCGCAGAAAGAAAAACAAGACTCCAGATGAATCTATTCCCCAAATACATATCCTGTACTGTCATTGCAAAGCTTAGACTAAGAACTACGGGAGGACAATACCCAGGGTGATAAATTCTTCCTTTTCTCAATATTCACAAAGTTACCCATCAAAGACAATTTACTTTTTTTTCGTACAGGAGATGTTAACATCACTTTTTGAGATATTTTTTCCTATATCAGTCTTTTAAAATAAGCAACCTATATTGCGTAGCTGTTGGGTGTGTTTGAGTGCTATGAGCTTGCTAAGTAGGTAGTGCAGTGCCTTGTGTAGAATAAACTTTATATTAATTAACAATATATAATGATGAAGTGCAATCAGTCATTTGCCTGTGGTGACTCATGATAATTACTGTGATAACAACATTTTTCCCTCCCCTCTCTCATCGCATCTTTTCCTGCATTACCCCCAGGCTTCAGCAGCCTTTACTAGCCTTCTGGTAATATTCTGTGTTGTACAGTGCCCGTAATACTGTCTATCATCTCAGGCCTCTGCTTCCTGGAATCATTAATACCGTGCTTTGCAAATTATTTGAGACAGAAGGCTCCACAATTGTACTTACTGGTTCAGCCTGGTTTCCTGAAAAAAGGTTTAGTGCATTTTCAAAAGGAGAATTTTGCAGATAGAAGCCCAAATGGATTTTCAACTAGGCTTCAACCTTTTTGAAACCTATGGATGTTGAATAGACTTTTACTAGTTGCCATGCCAACTGATACCAGAGGAACACTCTACTGTGTGTTCATCCCCTAGAAGGCTTCACCAGATGTCTTCAACAAATTGCCATGAAAAGACTTGGGTCTGTCAGTCTTGTTAGGAGATAAAAATCAGACTGAAATGTCCCTGCCTCCACTTCTGATAAAAAGAGCTCATAAAATATGTAGACCTGCATTGCTCTCACAGTAAACCAGCAAAATCTCTCACCCCCACCCTAACTCCCCCTCACTTCCTGTAGCAGGATTTTTTAAATATTTATGTTCTTATTTCTACATGAAGCACAAGCCCATTATGCTTTGCAGCTGACATCGTCTGGCAGTGCAAAGCTAGAAGCATCTGGTTGGCAGTGGAGAAAGAACAAGTTGATAAATTATTGATTTACATAAATCAACACCCTTTAAATATTGGTCTTTTGAAGAGAAAAAAAAAGCGCTTTTATTATTTCAACTAGAAAAGTGTTAAGATGGTAAACATTGTATCAGCTGCTATGTGATTTTCTGTCCCGAGCTCAGACACCAAATATATCTACGTAATATACTGTCACTCTCTGGAGAGACAGTATGGAAATACAAATATGTTTTTCCTAATGATCTAATATTTCAGCTTTTTCTATTTTTTTTTTTTTTTTCACATCTTGGCTGTGTAAGAAATAACACTGGATTCACTTCAAAACCACCACAGAAAATGAGGTTTAAGAATTAATAATGTTTCAGAGATGTGTGCCCTGCAGGATGACCTGAAGAAACAAAACTATGACTCCAGCAGGAGCTGTGGGTACACAGCACCTCAAGAGGACTATTCATTACTTTTACAATACATATATACCTTTTCACAGACTGTAGGGTACTGGACACTCAGGATACTGAGTGAAATGCAACTTGTGAATAATCTACTGTGAATTTCTGGAAGAAAAAAAGATAATGTATCACAAAATACTTCATGCTGTTATTGCAATGCTTGTCACATTGTCTTCACAGAAGACTACAGAGCACCTTAATTAGCAGCTACACTGTGGTTTAATATACATAAATACATAGTTAATATGTGCCGTAAATTTTACACTGAAAATAAAAATGAATTTTCAGGTAATTCAATTAGCTTCTAAATAAAATTAATACTGAATTCCTATGTCATGTATTTGTTTTATCCCAACAGTTATTCTTTAATACCAGTCTGATATGCATACAAATTCTCATGGCACTGACTGTTTAGTATTATGTAGTATTTATTTATATATACTCAATACAAATATCAGTCATTCAACAAATCTCAATCCATCATCTGATTATATTGTTCCACAAAAACGATGCTTAGAAATGCCAGGGTAGCCTGAAGCACCAAAGTAAAGTCTTATATGCAAAGTTCTCCTTTTGAAAATGCACTAAATTTTCAAACTGTCCAGGGAATTCAGCTGACCCAGTAATACAGTTGTGGAGCTTTCTGTCTCATCTGGGTGTTCACAGATGTGAAAGCTGTCTGGGCTGTTAATGAAGTGTGGAAAATGTCATGAGAAACATTTCCTTCTACTTCAATACTTACATTACAGCTTCTTGTGGGAGGAGGAAGGTCTCCTACTATTGTCCTTCTAACAAGGAATTATTCAAGTTGGAAAGGATGTCAGCAGGTCTTAAATCCAAGCTTCTACTGAGAACACCATCACTGAGGAGGTCAGACCACGTGGCTCAGGGCTTTCTCAAGCCTGGTCTTGAAAACCTCTGAGGATGCAGACCACACAGCCTCTCTTGGCAACCCGCTCCACTTTGGACTGTCCTTACGAGGAAACAGTTTTCCTTTTATCTCCAATCTGAACTTGACATGTTTTAATATATGCCCACTGTCTCTTATGCTATCGTCAGGCTACTGAGAGCTTGGCTCCATCTTCCCATCATGTGGGTCAAAGGTAGGAGAAGGCTGCTCTGAGGTGCCCTCAAATCCTTCCTTTCTCCAGGCGTAAGCAGCCTTACCACTCAGGGTCCTCTTGCAGGGCAGGTGCTTCAGCCCCTGAGCATCCTGGTGGGCCTCTGCTGGGCTCACACCAGTTTTGCAGTGTCTGTCTTGAACTGGGGAGCTCAAACAAGAAGATGCAGTATCTAGTTAAGGTCTAAGGTGTGCAGAGTCAAGGGAAATCCTCACATTCCTTCATGCCCTAGCTGTGCTCTACTTCTACAGTACCAGATGCTCCTGGCCT
Source organism: Falco rusticolus (assembly GCF_015220075.1). Classification (NCBI taxonomy): domain Eukaryota; kingdom Metazoa; phylum Chordata; class Aves; order Falconiformes; family Falconidae; genus Falco; species Falco rusticolus. The sequence continues at coordinate 66,975,618 of NC_051210.1, read as the reverse complement.
TTGCTGCTGCCAGCACCAAGCTGACTCCTGTGCAGCTTGTTGTCCTCAGAGGCTTGGGAACTTTTCTGCAGAGCTGCTGCCCAAGCAGGCAGTGCCCAGACTGGGCTGCTGCCAGGGGCTTTGCCTTCCCAGGGGTAGGGTCTGGCCTTTCCCTGGGCTGAATTCCACAAGGCCTATTCCTCAAGCATGCCCAGGTCCCTCTAGATGGTCCTGTGCTCTAGTGCACAGCTGGTCCCCTCAGTTTGGTGTCACCTGCCCATCTGAGAAGCAAGGGTTTCCTTACCTCCTCCTGGTCATGGAAAAAGTTGTTAAGCAGAATAGATCCCAGGAGACACCCATGGTTCTCCGATTGTTAACTGTTTCCAGGTAGAGTACAACCCATTAGCCACTACCCTCTGCATTAAATCCAATATTTACCCACCTAGCTATTCACCCATAAAATTTAATTTGACTTGATACACATAAATGGATTTTAAAAAGTTGTATAAACATAACCTTAATCAAATGCAGAGTAACCACCAGAGTGAAGGAGCTGTAGCCTCTCTTCCTCCATGTTAGTGCCACCAGTGACAATAAACACTACTTCACAGACTATGCCTTCATCTGGTTGTACTAACATAGAGCAATGTAAGTTCACTAAACAATGCTGAAAAATAAGTAAATTCCTGTATCCTGAATTTCCGTATCATGCATGAGCCCCAGATGGATTTCTGTTCTTCACATTTAAAGCAATCAGTTAAAAAATTTCTAGTTTTGTAAAGATATACAGTTATGATAACTATTACCTGTATTATGCACTGTTCATTAACTAGGCAAGGTAATGAACAACCTCCCAAATAAATTTTATGGTGTATTTTATTGTAAGATACTGTAGATCCACTACGGAAGTGATATTTTCAGTGCTGTAGCTATCAACATGAATCAAGGTTAACATTCAAATAAAAAAATATTTTAAGCCATCTTCCTCTGCACAAGTGTTTTTCTGAACTCATGCTTAAACTATGATACCACTTGCTCCAAGAAAATTCACAAATACAGTTAAATGCAGCACATGGAAGGCCTAAGTCTTGAGAAAAGACCTGAAATCTAGGCAAGGTTCTTTTTCAAGAGCAGAAAGGAGATGAGGGCATGAGTAACCTTGTGAGGAATAAGGAAAAGAGTCACCAGTATGACATACTTACATGAACAAGTAAGGTGCTAATATGTTGACCTGCCATCGCCTCAGAACAGTCTTTCTGTTTCTACAACTCAAGATGTAGAAGCAGAGTATCAGAATCTAATCATACTAAAATACCAAATCATCCAGTGCTCACGGAAGATGTCAGTATGTTTCTATCTTATAAATGCTTATGTTTAACCTTCTCCCAGTTGCAGAGTTCATTAGAGTGACCAGGGTGTTTGTTTGATGAATGCCTATTTGCAGCTGGAGAGCAGCCTTAGCTTGCTTCTCCTTGATCTTTCAACAGTGTGAGACAGTTGCTGCTCCTTGAGGATGTGTTTGTGATGCCTCAAGTTCAATCTTCAAACACCTGCCATCCCTTTAGCAGAGAGTTGCTGTTCTGCAAGCTGTGAAGACCTCTGATTGCTGGAGCATTTCACTAGCTTTCTGTCATCATTTCTTGTCAAATGTGACCATGACACAAATATCCTTGTATAGTTTGGAGGTCAGTCCCTTGCAGCTAGGGAAAGGTCATTTGGATGGGCAGGATGACAACTTCATACATGCAGAAGAGTGGAAGGGACACCTACAGTCAATTTTTAAAGAAACAAAGGACTTTTCCAGTCTCAGAAATGAAAAGTGAAGAACCTCAAACATAGCAATCAACCACTGACCGCATCTCTTAAGAAAAATCTCTCTTAAAATGATGACAGCCACACCATCTTCTACATCAGACACTTAAAGATAATGCATGATCTATGATACATCTTCTAGAAATAAGGTGGTGAAAGCTTTTGGTTTCTTAAGGGATACTGGTTTGTACACTTGATAGGCATGCTTTGCACAGCTCTCTCAGTAGAAAAAAGAAATGCATCTCTCCAGCAGGTAAAGAAACACAGCGTAAGCAGGCTGTTGCACACTCCCTAAAAGCTGAAAGAACTGAAGTTCCTTCTGCCTTTGACAGGTGAGAGCTTGAGGATGAGAGTCAGAGTGTTCATCTAGAGAGGAGATAGTGATGCCAGGCTGCAGATGTAGCAGTCGTAGTTGTTTTTAATTTTCAATGTTTCCCTTAAAAGGTGGTCAGCTTATTTGAAGCACAACATTATACAGCAACTTGTGTATTACTGGTGGTAATTTGGTGTCCACACCAACATCCTTGTCTGCCTAAAAGGCTTAATTACAAGGTTATGTATACCATGTTGACAATAAACAGACAACTTATATCTTTTCTATTAACATATTAAAACCCATTTAAATATGAATTTCCTTCTAGATTTAGATACCTCAAAGATAATTTACCTGCAAGTCTTGAAGAAGTCAGTATCAGCTAGATCTACTATATTCATGTAGAGAGCTTATTATTGTACCTTTAAGTGAATTTAACTAGTGTACATAGTGGCTTGCTTAAGAACTCAAACAGTAAAAAAAGTTTATGAAAATATATGCTATAGTTATTTTTAATACCTTTCATGTTTAGTATTTTCACTGCTGCTCTGTGGTGCACAGAGCAGCACGAAGTCACTTGACTCAAGGCCCTTATGTTCCTTCCCTGTAATCTTGAGTCTGATCTCTAGACACTGAGAAATCCTAAAATTTACTGAAATCAGTTCAAAAACCTCTCAAAGTCCACTGTGACTAGGATTTAATGAGTCAGATTTTTCTCCTTTGCCACCTTCTTAGTAACATCTTTTTTAGTTCTCTTTCTACCTATTTAATTTTACCATTTTTCACAAGAAAGAGAGAGGCCACAGAGAGAATGGTGCAGGCTTGGGGCAGACTACTTTTCTTCACAAGTGCTTCAAGTTAAAGCCCAATTCTGCACTCATGAAGCATTTTAACTGATTTCTAAATACTCTAGAAAGTTCATCATCAAATACAGGCTTGGGACTGTTTTCTGCTCTGTGCCTACTACAGTGGTTTCATGTGGCTGCTCCTTTCATCCTCAGGGTGGGTTTCCCCAACCAATGGATCAATAAATTTGCCTGCACAAAGACTCTTGTCATATACAGTATTTATATCTTAAAAAAATTTTCAGTGGGGTAGGTGCAAGATATATATATCTTGTCTCTGAGAAGGTGTCAGAGGACAGTAATCCATACAACTGCACCCTTGCACATTTGACTATAACACAAACAATGTAATGCAGGACACTCATGCCATGACTGGGGACCATTTTCAACTTCCAGTTAAATTTACACCAAAAAAGAATTAAACATTTCAAATAGATGATGTTCAGGAGTATATTGGTATTTCTGCCTTTACTGTGAACAAGACCATAACCTGCATGCACAGTTGCAAACTGTGATTCGCTTTCACAGCTAAAGAAAAACACTGTTCTCACAGCAATAGATGCTTTCTGTTTAATCCCTACACTGTCTTCAAGGGAAATTCATATCCCTAGATGAAGAAAGCTAACTGTAAAATGCAAAATCAGAGAACAGTTAAAGTATTGGATCTTCCTGTCAAGTAGGAGTTTTATGTGACCATTTTGGGGTTTTATAAGAGGCGTGCAATATTCTTTCTGTAAATTTATCTTCAAGATACTTTTATAGTTAAGTACATGTGATTTGCTGATATTATTTCCACTTTATTCTAGTTATCATAATCAATTGTTTCCATGGGCTGTGACTGCAATTTGAAGGGTATTTAAGTTTAGATTAAGTTAAGTTTACTGGAGTTATATTTAATGGTAAATTAATGTAAAAGTTCAGAAGGGGGATTAACAGTCTAATTTTTCTTATTAGTACAGTGGTAAATGTTAATTTTAAAAGTACAAACTAGGAACTGCCTCGTGTTTAAATGGGTTAAGAGAAAAAAAGTTTTGCAGATTTTAATTTGTAGTCATCTTCAAGAGCTGATGTGAAAAAAATGATGGAAGTGGAATGCTTGCTCCACATTCTGCAAATAGTGCCTTTCAGAACAACAAAAACCATTAAAATTTTGAATTAATTTTTTCATCTTCAAGTGTTACAGATGATACATCATAACTAAGTTGTATTCCCAGTCACAGTATTCTATGAAGATACCAGGCTAAGACTCATTAGGAGTTTCACTGTAAAGCATTAAGAGCTCAGTAAATACTGAAATTTTGGAAGAGATTTATCTCCTGCTGTATAAGACTATTTTGGCAGATGGGCACTAAAAGATTTCTTCACTGTCAAGTATCACAATTATTTCTGTTACAAGTGTTTTGTTAAAATAATGTTAATGTTATAATAGTAAGTAAAATTTGGTGGCTGACTGGCAGTTTGCCGCATTAAAGCAGTAAACTGAGAGGCTTTATTCTCTGCTGTTGGCAGACAGTAGGCCTCATTTCACTGCTTTGATTCATGACTAAGAAGTAGGTACCCTTTTCACGTATTCAGCAGAAAGTTAGCATGGTTGCATAAACAGTTTTAGTCTATTCAGCAAACTTGAAGGTCTATTCAGCAAATAGGATTCTGTAATTCTTATACCACTTGCACGTTAACCATATGCAAACAATTTTAGTTTCCTCTCTGCAATGCAGCTCCAGCCTAGAGTTCACCTCAGAAAAGCAACCTTTTTTCTCTTGAAATACAGTATTTACAAAGATGAAACAGCTTCAATGGTTAAAATTTAGGCTATACCCAGACTACTTATTTTGGTGCCTAGGCAGACTGAAATGCCCAGGTATAAGAAAATAACTTTTACATCTCATTCTCCAGTGGAAATCTAGAACAAACCACCTAAAAATTCAGTAGGAGCATAAATTACCTAAGAATAGTACTTTCTTCTTTAAAAGAGAAAAAAGAAATCCTCAAATGCAGTGAGACATTCAGCTCTCAAAGCTACATTCCCTGAATCTGTTTTCTTAAATTACATCTCAATACTATTTTTTTTTTAAACCTTTCAATACCTGAATTAGAGATGCACATCATGGCACTCAGTCTCCCTGAATTTTAGTAAGGGACACTTATCTCTGTTCATTAGGATGGGAAACATGTTGCCACCAAACTTTCTTGAGCAGCTGGAACAATGACCATATCTCCTCCTTGTCAAGCCTGGATGTCCTCACTGAGGAGGTTAGTGCTGTTCTGTAAAACATGGTTACAAATCTTTAAATAGGAGGCTGAAAAAGCACAGAAAGAAAGACCTTGGTATGCAATACCCCTTCCTTTGCATTTACTACAGTATAAGTTCTGCTTCCTTCAACTTAAAACATTTAAATGAAATAACTCCATAAAAGTCAAGAGATCTACAAAGTTTCAGTGGTTTAAATGAGAAGAATTTGGCTTTGGAGAACAGGCATTGCACGCTCTTTCACTGAAGACCTGATCATACTGGGTGAGAAATGTGTCCCAAGCAGAAAAGACTACCTGAGGAACAGGGATGAGGAAAAAAAAATAATTCATGAGTAGTTCCAGCTGCTGTCAGTTAATATAACAGATTGCTGGAGATGTAAAAATGCATGCCACAGGAAAATATTTCCTGGAGGCGCACTGTCAAAAAAAACCCTAAAGGCAGACAGTAAGACAAAATTAAAAATTAAACCACAAGAGTGTTAAATTAGATAAGCTTAAACACATCTACATGTCACCCTCCAAGCAGGCAAAGATGTTAAGGAATAACATTCATTGATCAAAAATGTTGCATGGAACGTGTTACTGCCAAAAATGCAGTGTAGATTTATGCAAAAGCACTAACAAGCATCTTGTCCTGTACACTAAAATCCTATTTAAGCTATTTGTTAAAGTTGTAGGATCTACTTGATATTCATCAGGTGAATCAGAGTGAATCAGAGTGACATTTTTTCTGAGAGGAGCGGCTAAGCCAGAGCACTTTCTTACTTCAGTCTGTACAACAATCTGAAGCTCACTTAACTCTGCCTGCCTCAAAGAGACCACCTGCCACAGTCAGGCTGAGAGTCATGGTAGTTAGTTAAGAGCATCACAGAAAGTCAGTGCCCCTGTGAACTGCATCACAATAATGTCACAGAGCAACCTGGGAGGAATGAGGAGGACCACGGTGAGCCACTCCTTGCCAGACCTCCTTTTTTAGCTCTCTGTTAACGGCAGAGTAGCAGCCAATGTGACAAACGTATTTGCCTGATTATACATACCTCTCCCCTCACTGCTGACACTACCCTTGCTCCCCTTTCTTTAGAATCAGAAGGTATATGCTCCTACTTCACAAATATGCAAAAGACATTAAAGTATGCGCTTAACCTCAGCTGAGTAGGGGTAGCGATCCCAGGGAGACTAACAGCAGCAGTTGGGCACAAAAGGGGAAGATTTTTGAGCATCACTGCTGGCGCAGGGGAAGACTTTATTGGATGAAACTGCCACATTCCTCCAGGAGTTCTGGTTTTTGAGGCTTCACTCTGGGTAACAAAGTGATGAAGTACTAATCAATGTTAAACTCCTAAGTCTTTGATCTGCTTGAATTAGTTACTAAAACTGATGGAAGAATACTGTCTCCTTTGCTCCAGAACCCTCAAACAGAAAACACCTAATGTAGGTCTTATGCACAAGTCAACAAATCAACACGTTTGAGGACAGAGATCAAGGCACTGTGAGGCTTCTCCTGTGTTTTGTGGATACTTTGGTGGTGTTCATCAGACAGTAGAGCTTGCAAGTGTGATTGATTCAGTGAGAGTGGTTTGCTAGACCACATTGGTACAGTTTCATCCAGTCTGTGCAGTTTGGTGTTTTAGTCCAGCCAGAAATTTCATAAAATAGTACTAAATTAGTATTAAAATAGTTTTGTTAAAGATATTTGATGCTATTTTAATAAAAGATGACATTACCAATGACAGTTTCAAGATCCATGAATAAAGTGGTATATATGTAGTGGAATATAATGGTAGTCAGTTTGTCCTAAAGCCTTTGTGGGATCTGGATTTAAATAAAGAACTTTACAAGTTTTTGGGCATTTTTTTTTCACTGCAACAAAAGAAAAATAATTTAATTTGGAATACTAACATCATGGTAATAAGTTCCTAAACTGGTTTTCACTTTATGTTGATTGTAAAGATGCAAATTCAAACAAAACAAACTTTTAAAATGAGCAATTTAGACTTTATTGGCATTATTTCTCTAAAACTGAATAATTTAACTTTTACGTGAGTTAAATTAATGCTTAATGTATAGATCTAATTGATATATTAAAGCCAAACATTACATTAAGACCACTTTCATGGCTATTATACAAATTCAGCCTATGTTATTTTTACTATTAAAGACAATCATTTACTGAAAAGTTATTGTCTAATGCAAATTAGTTCTTTGTAAAAGTGATATGATAGGGTCAGTTCTATAATTTTAGCGTAATTAAAACACAAGACTCTCCATTTCTCTGGCTTAAATTAAAATAATGTTTTCCATAGATAAAGTATGGCTTACTCTTACAAAGTGATAATGTTAAAAGGAAGGCTACACAGAGACAGTAAGTCAAGGATTAATGATACAATTAAAAGGCATTGCAAATTTAGTCCCTAGCATAATGCTTTTTGTTCAGAAATGTTAAGCTGTACCATTTTAAGAAAAATTACTATTTCATATGTGCCAGGTTGCTTTAAAATGAAATTATATTGCTTACTCACAAGAACTGGAAACAAGCAGATAAGGTGTGCAAGCTACAAAGAGTGGCTTTCACTGTTGAAGTGTTCTGGACAAGGTTAAAAAGGATTGTAAAAGTGTGTGAAACCACAAAATTTTAGGATGATGGAGATGAAGACTGTTGAGGGAAAGAACTCCTTATATAGCCAACATATAAGCACTCACTATTTCCATTGTTTCATTTGAATGTACTATTTTTTTGACTTCTTTAAGATGAAACTGCAGATTAGGCTATTTAACAACAAAGTCAAAGTTAATTAGTCTTAACTAACAGCCAAGTTGTAAACTACTTGAGGTCAACTCCACCCTCAGGAAAATAAGCATTAGTGAGACATTTTAAAGCACTGTCTGTTTTTATAAGCAGTGCAGGGAAAGGCTAAGCCAATAAAACATGATCATTCCATTCTATATTTTAATATTACCTTCTAAAGGACAGAACACTCCTGTGTGCTTTGATGACAAAGCCTTGTACCAAACTAATAACAATATGTGAGTAAAGGAAATTACTGTCATTTTGCTTTGATTTTGGTCACTGAATGTAACAAGCAAACAACAGTGAAACCTCTATCAAACAGACTGTGATGAGAGGTTCCTGCATGGCTGGACAACAAAGAGATCCCCAGAGACTGGTGTGAGGCTTCCTTTTTTTTCCCCTGAAGACAAATCATTAGGGTCTCAGTTGATTCTAGATTTTGAAAAAAAAAATTAAATCTTTGGATGTTATTTGGAAATGCTAGGCGTGAGCAGCTGTTGTTAATTATGACTTCATTTTCTCCTCCAGACTTCTTTGGTTGCATGCCATAACTGCATGGGGCATGGGGGTTTATGGCTTGAAAATAGCCTTGTCATTTGTTGAAGTCTAACAGAGCAAAGGGGGTTTGATAAATGATAAAAATGTTCCTTGGAAAGCTCCTTAGATCAGATTAGTTCTCAGCTGTTTGTTTTTAGAATCCCAATAGTCTTGAACAATTAAAAGGTAAATACATGAGGCCACACAATTTATGAACCATACAGAAAATATTTAACAGCTATTGAATTACTCTTGAAAGTAACTCTTCCACCCTTTATTTACATGGTCTGTTTATATGCTCTGCTTAGAATGTTAAATAAATTGAGTTAATCACATAATTAAACTCCAATTTAACTTGTATTCCTCATATACCAAACATCAGACAAATGCTTAAGTACCTTGATGAACTGGGGTCTTAGGGTGTGACTCTAAAAGGTACTATGCAGTCTGGCCCTGAGCCAGCAGAGCTAACTTGCAAAGCTTTCAGTCTGTGGAAGACAAATAGAATATTCTTCAGCAAACTGTGGGATTTCCCCCCTCCTCCCTGCTGCCTCCTTTCCTTTACTGTATCATTAGAAGAGACTTCAACAATTTTACAGAGCTGAATCTTCAAAACAGCAAGGAAAAATCCTACATGTTAGTTTCTGCATAGGGTTAAGTTGGTGGTTCAAACAAAGAGAGGTGGTTCAGGTAATCCAGTACTGTTAAAATTCATATGGGGGTAGGGTTATGGGATTAAGAGGGTGATGATTTGCTTTATGGCTATTTTCACTACATACTTTACATTGCTGTCTTTTGGAATAAACCAAGATTTACTGTAGTAAAAGATAAACAGTCATTTATTATGTTTCTACTGTTTTGTTCTTTCTATTGTGCTTTTCATTTTCTAGAGCAAATGATTACTCTTTACATGGAATTATTGAAATTAAAACCAGTGAGACATTTTGACCCAGATCTGAGTTTACAGAAGAACGATGCTGCACAGACTATGGTGAAGAAATGCATTAGGAAAATCCTTCTAATTTGCTGCTGTAAAGTGCAGCAGCAACAGGACACTTTTAGCTGGTGTTCAATGTAATTGTGAGAATGATGGGACTCAAACTGTCCTCCATGTGAAATTTATCCTTCATCCAATCAGCAGAAACAACTAATGCACTGGAAGGTGTATTATATCCCATCTACTTCCCAATAAAGTCAGTGGTGTCCAATCAGACACCTATTGTTAGTAGAGAATCTGAAATTGATACAATCACCACATTGATCTACAGTTGTGTCTGTCATTTTCTTGCTGCCATGTGCTCCTCCCCTTTCCACCATGCAGCCGTTTCAGAGCAGGAGCCCACGGCACGGAGTTTCAGAACACTCTAATGATCGGATTTGTTGGTGAGATTGGGCTAAAAAATGCCAGTTTATTCAGCCCAACTCCAAACAAGGGCTATTGGTAATACCACATGGAAGGGTGGAGGGTACAATGCTGCCCAGCTCCCTGAGATAACCAAGAAAGCACTCTCCTGCTCTAAGCCCTACTATCACATCCAGCCTAGAAACACAGAAGATAAGGTTGATTGTTTCATTTTGTACGTGATTGTGTCCCAGACCTGCTGGAGAATCTCCTATTGATGGACTGCTAGTAAGTTGCTGCACTGAGAAAGAAAGGAAAGGAAAAAAAAAAAGGCTTAAAATATCCTGCGTGTGCTTATGAACTCATGATGATGCATAGATAGGGGACAGGATTTCTTTTGTTCAGTCCGATTACAAAGACAGCTACATTATCTGCCCATCATGTTCAATGCTTGTTACTAGACAGGCTAGCAATGGGCCGAGGGACACATATGCAGATTTGTGACTTCTGGCACTAGAAACAAGTTATAAATTAATTCCTTATGATGTTAATTTGAAAGTTTATAGGCAAGGGTCATTACATAGATAGTCTTTAAACACTGGATTAATCCAGTCTAGAATAAAATGTTAACCTGCACAAAACTGTATAAAGTTTATTTCATTGCTTACACCTGCTAGTAATAGCTATTGCCATATTTTTTTTCCCTTCAACCTAAAAATTATTAACTATAGGCACCCCTTTTTGTATGCATTGTCTTTAAAAAGCTCTTCTTGTGGGTGGCTACTACAAACACCTTTGTATTTATTGAATGCACAAACCTCAGGCAAAGTTGGCTATACACAAACACACAAGTAAGTGATGCCATCTCTGATCTCATCACATAATCTGAGTTAAGATCAGTTTATCACTATCAGTACTTGGATGCATGTTCCCCAGAGAAACTCCACTTATTGCAATATTAACAATTCAGTAGGAACTACTATCTCCATTAGAGACAAATTTGTTCTGGTGTAACAACCAAATGGATCTATCTATCTCTCCCTGAAGATGTTAATGTTTAATATGTTAAAGCTAATGTTTAACTTGTTCATTAACTGCTGTGGTTCCAAAGGCTTGCAGCAGGTACTAAACACTTGTAGTTTAGAAGTACTACAGTGATTTATTTCTATTTTCATCATGTTTCTTCTAGCAAAGCACAAAGGAATATATATATAAAAAAATAAAAAGGGAAAGGAAATCAAAAGCAAAAGAGATGAAAGTACAGCTAGAAGGACAATGAGAAACCTCATTTCTGCTTAAAGTCTATGATTCTTTGCACTATACCATTAGAAGTAACACAGGAAAGTTAGAATTCATAGAAATTAACACACAAACCTCAAATTTTCTAACCTCAGTTAGGCTTGGAAGCTGGTTACTAAGTATATGAATGACCACTGCTGCTTATTTGGATCATGTTAAATGAAAGCCTTCTACTTCATTCAAGCATATAATTTTTACGTTCAGGGTCTTGACAGTGTACAAAAGCAAAACCTTCATTCTCCCTTGTCTCCCCAGCAGTTTTAACACATCTTAAAAAGGATTTTGTTTTCAGCTAATATTCTTCTTCCTGGATTGAAAGGAAGGATTCAGAATAAACCCTACTCAAAAAGCTGATGGTTGGATAATGTGTTACAAAAAACCAACATCAAAACAACCAACAAAATATTCCCACCCCAAAATAAAAACCAAGCAGTGAAAAATGAGGAGGGAGGAAGGAAGGAGAGAGAGGAAGGAGGAAGAAGGGAGGAAGGAGAGAGGGAGGAGGAGGAAGAGAGGGGAGGAAGGAGGAGGAGGGTGGAGGAGGAGGAAGGAAAAGTGAAGCACTATTAACCTGTAGATGAAAGAAGTATCATCTCTTGTTCCATACACAATCTGATTCTGCCTAGGCAGCAGACAGATTTCAGTGTAATAATTTCCCCCCCACTCTGGAGTATGGCACTGACTATTAATATTTAAGAAAAATATTATTTGCCTTTTTATCGATTCACACATCATTTTGTCCCTGCATAATTTATAAGGAAAAGAAAAAGAGTATAGCTATTTTACTAAAACTGTGTTGTCCAAGTGAGTACCACAGGTACAAAATGTTTCCTTTTTTTCCTCCTGTTGTTTCAACCTTACCTAATGACTGAAAACTGAATACCAAGGACAATCATGAGCACTTAGGGCCCAATTCATAAAAAATGCTGCAAGCCATTTATGCACAAACGTTGGTACTTTCATATGGAAACAAGCTACATAAAGAATTCCCCTTTGTGATTCACCAGCCCTCTTTATGTTAACATATTTTTCTGTCAGTGGTGTACATGAACAGTGCACAATTCCACAGAGTCGACAAGGGCAAAAGCAAAAGCATTTTTAGTGTTTCTTTGAGAAAAACCTTAACAAGCTTGATGCTCCTTTTGCCCCCCTCTCTAGTGAATCAAAGCAAGTCTGACTCTTCTTGTAAGTAATTGTCATTTCTGGAAAATTATGTAGGGTTTTTATACTGGTGAATCTTTGTCAGTATCAGATATGCTGGCAGATAATCTGTCCAAATATTCTTAAAGACAATGCGAAAAGGAAGATATTTGAATATTTATCACTTGACATTGCATTTTTAGTCTGGTTTCTTCAAGTGTTGTTTCCTCACAAATCAAGATGTGTTTATTTGAGATATTGGTTGGCTGCCAAAATGTTACTAGGTACAGATCAAGGTATTAGTGTTCTACAATGTTTGTCGGAGGCACGTTCCCACTGCAGAAATGACACCCTTAACAGACAGGAGAAAGCCCACATAAGGGCTTAAATTTACTAAAGCCACAGAAACCATGTAACATCAAGTTTCATTTGTACATGTTCATATTTTCAATTTTATATATATGAATTACGGTAATAGTAAGTCCTAGCTCAGGAGATTAGAGCAAGGCAAACTGGAAGTCAGCAGTGCAAGCTTTTTCATAGCAATATAGCTCTTGCACAGCACTGAGATGTAGAGGTCCTAACACTAATGCCATTGTACTTCAGAGTTGCTTATGCTTTTGAGATGTTTCATTTAAAATGCAGAAATAGAGCCTGGAACCTGTCTGAAACGGTTTCTCCCCTTTGTTCTGAAATGCATGGACTATTACAATGGACAAAGAGATGTACTAGGCAGAAGACAGACAAAATTTGATACTTGCTTTCTATTAAAATAATTTTCATTTTTTATTGCCTGAAGAACAATTCGGATATAAACTCAAGCAGAATATAGGATGCATTTATACAGGAACAATGTAGACATGGGACAGCCCCTGTCTATGTTAGCTAGCTCTTCTGTTCACTAAAATAAGACAACCACATAGAAGGCAGTATCTAGACATTTAGAGTGGTTTCTGGTGTAACCCAGCCTGTGTCTTGTTTGGGAAAGTGCCAGCTGGCCAAGGCCAACAGTGAATTGTGAACCACTGTAAGAGCCTGGAGACATAGATGGTTGCATTCCAGCTCCTGGGATGTCCTTAAACACTCTTCGTCTTACTAGTACAGATATGGTGTTAAGGTCTAATTGAGCAAATGCCACCAGTTCTACTGAAGCTGCTGCTAAAAAGTTTACCCTTCTTATAGACTACTATCTATCCTGATAGTGCTGGATGATACTATCAAAAGAAACTGTTCTTAAAAACAAGACACAATTAGATATAAGTATTGTTTTTCTTATAGAAGTGGTTATTTATTTAGTATGTGTTTATTCATTTTTAAATTTCTATAAAGCAAACAGTTGGAATTAACTTTCTGAAGTATGCCTTCATATAGTTTTCTGTGGTTCGATATGAATAGATACCATCACTGTAAAATTCTAAAAGGACAGGTTTGTTTGTACACAGAGCTTACAAAGAAAAGTGTTAGAAGCAGAACCCCCTCCAAAGGGAACCAATACTTAAAATCCTTGAAAATGCCAAATGCTTCCTATTTACAGAGATTATTCTCTGCTGAGAACTTGTTTCCCCTCAGGCTAACTGAAAACACCCTTGATTTTAAGGAAATAGCACGAAGACTTAACATACCAGCATTTTTTGCTGTAGACACATGCTCACAAACAGATGCCCCTGCAGCAGACAGGCATAGTTGATATGTTTTTATTTGTTGTATATTCCATGTATGTATATATGTTTTGGGTATCATGAGTAGCCTAGAAGATGAACATACATCTCACAAAATAGAAGAAAAATGAAGAAATGCAGAGCAAATCTTACCTATGTCTGTTTTGATTTGGCATTTCACTGATCTTTAAAGTTACATATTAAATTCATTCTCTAGAGACAGGGAAGCTACTAGATGAGAAGTTTATTGTTTGTGTGTGTGCATGTGTGTAAAAGAGCATTTATATAATTTAAATTTCACTGTATGTAAATACAGATTTCAGTTCAAAATTAGATTAGCTAAGCTTTATATTGCTTTTGTAAAATGTTTTTTATATAAAATTTATGATGTAACTGTGATTAGTTTTCCACCAGAGATTGCCCACACCCAGCAGATTCAGTGTGTAGAAAGTTTCTCTCATGAGAAATTTACATTCTGACAAGAGCATTTCTCCCCATTCTCAGTGAATTAAAAGTTCTGCAGATTCATCAGTGAGAGGTCACAGGACTGTGGATGGCAAGACTGAGAGATCCTTACTATGACGGAGGGTGTGGAGAGCACATCCTGCTTTTTCTCCAATGAAAGGCAGCACTGTTTCAGAAAACAAATGAGAAAAAAAACTTGCATTGTTTTTGACACCCACCATTTAATTTTATTTCCTGCAATCATTAACATCCTTCTACTTTACTGTTTTTATGTAATGCTGCATGCCTGTGTGTGAGAGTGACCACACAATCTCAGTTTGTGCTTTAAACACAGCTTTTTTTTCTATTCACAGGAATCACTTCTCTGCTTGGTGACTGATGGTGAAGAATAGCAACGTTATTCAAGATTTGTTAAGATCTTTTTGCCCAGCCAATGGAAATGCCTCAGTCCTTAGCATTCATATTTTAATGTCTTATCACAGATATTTATCAACAAATTTGGCAAAAGAAACAAACAATTTACTGTCTTTATCATTTATAGATTAGTTATAACATTGCATTGACATAAAAAAGTGAGTTAGAGATATGCAAGTTTCAGAACCTGATTTCATTTCTTCAGTATACCTGCTTAAAACAAACAAAGGAAGCTAACGATCTCTTACTGTGGAAAAAGAAAAACACATACTTCTCCCCAGCTCCAGCTCTGCCACAGAAGAAAGGCATTCACATTACCCAAAAGCCCAACACAACTCATAGAAACAGAGATTTTTGAAAAACATTCTTCAGAGATTTCACTTGGTACTTCACTGTTAAGGCTGCTGAGCACAATTTACTGGTATAAACCATGCCTTGGTTCCTCTCAAGGGAATCGTGTAGCACAAAGTTCTTCCTCTTGTGCAGATCACTAACAGTACCATGCAGTTCTGCCTTATGAACAAGAAAAGCTACAAAATCAAACAAAACATGACTATGTTTAAGAAAGAAAGGCTCTCATATCTCTCTAATTGCTTTTCTCCAGTGCTTGAGACAATGCTGCAAACCAAGCAGCAAAAAAGTTTGGCATCTCCTTACCGCCTTGGTCATATACGACTTTGGTGATTGCAGCTCAGGATGAAAGCCAGGGACTGCACATGGGGCAGTACCTTTGAGCACTGCATGTCCTGCACAGCATCTGGGGCCATGCCCTGCATACTGCGTCCTGCACATACCTTCTCAGATGAGTGTGGAAGGAGTTGCACTGCACAAGCTGGGGCTGTACTGCACATCCCCGAGATGTAGCCCTAAGTGTCAGGACATGTGAGGTGAGAGCAAGCTGAGACTCGTGTTGCTTGTGCTGTTCTGAGGAGGTCTATGTACTGTGGTAGAAAACAGTTTTCTCTCTAATCACATAATAATAATGAATTGGATTCACAGACAGAAATAGGAATTAATTCTGTTATCTTCCAGCTGTATCTGTAATTATTATACCAGATACAATGTAAGATTTTATGTTACCTTTGAGAGCTGTTCAGTGAATCCTGGGAACCCTTCAAGGGTAGTTTCCCCTTACTGGAACAGATACTGGGGAGCAGAAACCTTGCAGCTGCTGGGTTTCCTCCCCAAGCTGAGTACACGATGATGTCAGCCACTTGTCAGACAGCTGACCAGAATGCCTCACCGTTAGAAACTACCCTTCTTTTCAAGTATTCATTAAGCAATAAGAATTTCATTAAGCAGTAGGGACCTTTTCTTGCCACCCGCCTGCCTAGAGAGACATCATCCTTCTAGTGGTCCCAAAATACTTGGTGTGGCGGAACAGTGGTAGAGAAAGACAATTACAACTTTCCCCAGGATTTCATCCTCAGGAAAGTAGGTAATTGGGCAGGTACCTCATGAGCTTTCATATGGTCCTGGAGTCAGGCTTGCAACCTAATGAAACAGTACCTTGCTGTGGAGTTTTCACTAATTAGCATCCTTTCTTTTATCAGTAGAAATTTGTAATGAACAGGAAGTATTGCCTGTTTATCCTTTGATTTCTGACTCACGCCAGAAAATAAATACTGACTAAACCACCAAGTTAGACCTAGCAGCAGTTTTTCTAAATTCAAAATTTAAGCTTAATTAGCAAACATTTAACTTGCTAACTTCATTAACATTACCTTAATCTTCCAAACACAGATCCAAGCCTAGGGACATGTCACCTGGAAAAGATCACAGTACTTACACCAGAAATTTTGCTATTATTTGCATGAAGATATTATCAAAAATGGTTAAGTAGCTATTTACTGTGAAATAAAGTGATTAATCACACCTTCCTGGGTACACCTAGGGGAAGGGAAAGGGAAATACTTCCAGGACAGAAGTTGGGATTATAGTGAAAGACATGGGGAAGGGGATTTCTGGTAGAAATAAAAGTCAAGGCCACACTTTGGAAATGAATGAGAGACAGATGATTTTATAAACATATATACACATACACACACACACATACACACATAAATAAAAATAAGTATCTATTGCATTATATATAATCTATATATTCCTTTACAATGCAGAATATTGCTCAAACTTTCTAAGCTGTAATAATAATGACAATAAGGGCTGGCTTCTTAATGGAGATGGGACGTAGGAATTATTCACAGTTCAGTCCAAGTGCCTAATATTAACTTGCCCACTTAATATACATATCTTTGGCTGCTTCAGAAGCCACCTTATTTTAGTGTGATTTCTAATAAAAGCTGTGTTCAGACAGGTAGACTACTTGATGTGTGAATAACTGACTGGTTCATCAGGCTCCAGGGCATGGGTTAACATTTCTTACGCTTCCTGGAGGCTAGCTACAGTGGAAGACCTGAGGACTCTGTTCTAGCACCTATCAGCTTTAATACCTTTATCAATTACCTGGAGAAGGAGAGAATCTGTGAATAACCCAGAGCCTGGGGGTGCAGTCAATACATTTAAGGGTAAGACTGCCACTCCAAAGGTTGTCAACATTTCTGAAAGGTCTAGTCTGAATATTTTGTTGAAAATAGCTGTGCTTACACTGCCTCTGTTTGTCTTTTCTACAGAAACAGGTTACAGTGCATTAACATTAAAGGATTGTTGAATGCTCAGTTATTTTTTGTTTTTAATGGAATGCTTTTTTTTTTAATGGAAACAACTACTTGTTTCAAATCTAAAAATAATAAAAGGTGTCTTTGAAACCTATCGATATTTCTATAAAGAGAAAGTGTTCCAGTTCCTCTGGACATTTCTGTTGTTTGTTACCTTAAATCAAGCCTTTTCAAATAATGAACAGAATTCAAAGATTCTTGAGCACATTAAATCCTTCCCTTTGTTTCATTCCAATTAGGTCTACCTAGCAGCATTGCTAAGAAGCAAGCCCAGATTATCTGGCTCATGGATGACTGCTGTGGTATCTCACTATATTCTTAAAAAAGCCTGGTTACATTTTGTTTTCACGTATAGGAAAGTCCTTCCATTAAAAGTGACCATGGCACTTATTTACATACCTTATATTAAACATGAATGAGTTCATTGCTACATTTTGTGTTTGTGCTTTCTGTTTAATGATGGAAAACTTGCCTTAAGAAAATGCCAGAAAACTAATATTTGATAGAAGAAGAATGACGAGTAAAGGGAAAAAATGAAATCTATAGGACTGCATTTCCCATATCCTTTTTCTTCTGATCTAGAGAGGACTGTGCCTGAACAATCACTATAAATTGAGATCCCCATTAAACTGGACATTTAGCTGATGCATTTATAGATATGTCGTTTCTCACCAATGTTTAGCTTCTTTTATAGTAGTTTCTTAATGGTGCTCTGTATATATATGTGGAGATGCAGTCTTGGCTTCAAAGAGCAAGAGAATTTAACAGAAATTAAACAACATATGAAGAGAATTGGCAGGAAACTGGAAAGGTACAACTGACAGTAGATTACATTTTTCATTAGTTTTTGAGCATTGAAAAATTTACTGCACATCTTAGTGTGAGAAGTTCTTGAGTGAAAAAAGGCAATCTAAGATGATTCCCTCCCCCATCCCCACAATTGTATTTAGAAAAAAGGCTTGAGGTGCATTTATAAGACACAACAGCAGAGGGGAAAAGCACAGAAACTGAATTATCAGCCATCTAGCAGATATGAAATTAATGGCAATCTGGGTCCATTTTGTATATCTGAATTACATTTTATTTTTTTTTCCCCCTCCTGGTTGCTGTTAATCATATGAAACAATGGAAATCTACTTGGCAAAAGACTGAAGTAGGTTCTTCTGCATCTGACAGGTTAAGCAGAGAATCTGGCTTATGTCTGCATTACTGTCTATAATCCATTGCCAACCAGAAGATACTGGAAAGCAAGCATTGTCTTTCACAGAAAGTGTAAAGATCAAAATGTGCACTCAGCACCAGTCCCAAAACATCTTTTACAATTGTCATGGCAAGTCACAAGATCAAGACAGTGAAATCATCTGTTTAAGCAGGTTTGGAAATTTTTTCAGCACATCTGTAACCTTACCTTTTACTGTGTCCTGGTTTTGTCTGGGATAGAGTTAATTTTCTTAGTAACTGGGGCAGTGTTGTGTTTTGGATTTGGTTTGAGGATAATGTTGATAATGTATTAAAATTTTTACTTGTTGCTAAGTAAGGTTTATATTGAATCAAGGACTTTTCAGTACTTATGCCCTGACAGCAAGAAAGCTGGAGGAACACAAGAAATTGGGAGGGGACACAGCGAGGACAGTTGACATGAACTAGCCAGAGGGGTATTTCATACCATAAAATGTCATGCTGAGCAACTAAAGTTGGGGGAAGAAGAAGGAATGGGGGGACGTTGGAAATGATGGCATTTGTCTTCCCAAGCAATCATTACATGTGATTGAGCCCTTCTTTCCTGGAGATGGCTGAATACCTGCCTGCCTATGGGAAGTGGTGAATGAATTCCTTGTGTTGCTTGGCTTGTGTGTGCTGCTTTTGCTTTACCTATTAAGCTGTCTTTATCTCAACCCACCAGTTTAATCACTCTTAGCCTTCCAGTTCTCTCCCACATGCAGATGCAGGGGGAGTGAACAAGTGGCTGTGCGGTGCTTAGTTGCTAGTGGGGTTTAAAACATGATAGTTCTTTTTGGCACCCAGTGTGGGTCTCAAAGGTTTGGAGATAATGACAGATTTGATTGGAATGTACTAGATTGGATTTATAGCAGTTATTGTTGTTTAGCTATTAATTACCAAGCTCCTGTGCTTGCCATGGGGCTTGCTTGCCTATGGTCTAGTGCTTATTGGTGGCTGCTTTTTGCTTTTTCTGCTTGCTGTACCACTGCACTGTTTATCAACTCACTGTGCTGTGCCTGGGATCACGTTTTGGTAACAGCAATAGTGATGCGCCTGGGCTGGAAGATGGCTAAGGCATCACTACTGTTTCTGTGGTGCTATACTGATGGCTGGAAGTTCAGTATGAACTTGAGTCAAAGGGACTGTGATATATGGATGAATCCATGTGAGAGCAGAACACCCCAAATCATCTGTGGCCTTGAATAAGCCCATGCCAAAGCAGGAATATCTCAAGACATCTGTGGCCGTGCATGAAGTCCTGCTGGAGCACCTCAAAGAGTGTGGCCATGGATAATACCATGACAGAGCAGGTGCACCCCTGAAGGGACTGCAGCCAAGGGTAAGGCCGTGCTAGAGCTGGTTTACTTCTGAAGGGACTGTGGCTGTGATTATGCTGAAGGAGGTATATCTCTGAAGGCATTGTGTCCCATGGAGAAGCCCAGGCTGGAACAGGTAAACCTCAAAGCAACTGTGGCTGCAATAAATCTATGCCACAGCAGTCATACCCCTGGAGAGACTGTGGTTCATAGATGAGGCTCCACTTGGAGCTGCTATAACCCTGAGGGACTGCAGTCTGTGGAAAAGTCAAAGCCAGAGAAGGGGCAAGGGGATGACTTCATTGCGATGTTAAACCCTATGGGCTGGTCCAAATGGTACAAGGGGGGAGAATGTAATGAAAATACCTTTAAGTTGTTGTAACCCATGAAATGAGTAGCATGTTATAGGAATTGCTATAGCAGGAACCACCTGAACTGATGGAGGACAAACCTTACAAGAAGCTGTGCAAGTGCAGCAGTGGCTCAACCTGGTCTGGCTTTGGTGTCCAGTCACTCCATGCAAAACACCACTTCTGTTGTCCTGAGTGACCACCGTAACGAATGGTGCCCAAAGTCATGGACTAAAATGAACTCGGTGGACATTTTGTGGACATTTGTGGACATTCTGTAAACAGTGGTTCATAGACTAGGGGAATGATATCTGTGTATGATATCAAAGGATGGGAAGGGTGGTGGTGGTTAATGAGGTTGTGTTGGAAAGTGTGGCATAATGTAAATGGTATGGAATAAGAGATGGAGAATGTCCTGGTTTCATCTGTGATAGAGTTAATTTTTTTACTAGCTGGTGCAGTGCTGTGTTTTGGATAATATACTGATGTTTTCAGTTGTTGCTAAGTAAGGTTTATACTAAGCCAAGGACTTTTCAGTTTTTCATGTCCTGCCAGCAAGAAGGCTGGAGTGGCACAGGAAACTGGAAAGGTATGCAGCCAGGAGAGCTGATGTGAACTAGCCAGAGGGGTATTCCATACCATGGGGCATCACGCTGAGTATATAAGGTTGGGAGAAGAAGAAGGAATGGGGGGACACTGGAAGTGATGGTATTTTTCTTCCCAAGTCACCGTTATCTGTGATGGAGCCATGCTTCCCTGGAGATGGCTGAACACCTGCCTGCTGATAGGAAGTGGTGAATGAATTCCTTGTGTTGCTTTGCTTGCGTGTGTGGCTTTTGCTTTACTTATTGAGCTGTCTTTACCTCAGCCCACCAGTTTTCTCACTTTTATTATTCTGATTGTCTTCACCATCCTGACACCGGGGGAGTGACCAAGACAGTATGCATGGTTCTTGGGTGCTGGCCAGGGTTAAATCATGACGTACCATTTTCATCGAATGTTCATTCAACAGTAGTGGATTTTTGTCCCATCCAGTGGAATATCTATCCAGAATCACACAGCTGCCTTTATAAATAATTGCATGAGAACAGATTTTCCCACTGATAACAATTATTGAGGTGATAAGAGGTTAATAAGAAATGTGGATTGTATACTTCCATCAATACACGTGATGGAATTCACACTGAAGTAATCTATCAAATTTGCTTTCATTCTGTTCTTCAAACTACAGAATTAATAGATAACATGTTGTAATTATTTACAGGGGAAGTCTTTTCTGTAGATAAGATAATTTAAATTGAGATACTCATTATTAGAATGCCAATTAACCTTGATTTTCCCTCCTTCATTATTATTTAAACTAAACACAAACCAACTTTGATGCAGATGTAGAACTGTAAAACATTTAATGAGGTAAATTGCTTATGGAGCTCTAGTTTAATTAGTTCAGTCAATTTCTGTCAGTTCTAATTACACAGCTAAATTCTCTACATTTGGCAAATATCACATTTAGTATGAACTTTTGTTTCATGGCAATTATCTCAATATTCAATGACCTTATTTGTGTACACTTGTGACTTAATTTATGTTTCATAAACAGCTATTTTGATTCTTATTTCTCTGTACAAGCTGCATCAGTTTCAGTTTCTTTTATCAATACAGTGTATGCAATGTGTTATATAATTAATTACCAAAGTAGATGAGAGTTTGCATTTCTATTTTCTTTGCACAAGACTTACAGAAAACTGATATCATGACATCTTTTCTAACATAAGAGTTGTTTGTCTTCAGCTCCCTTCACACTGGATTCAATTAAGAGCATCAGCATTCTGGTAGAGGAAGGTGGGATACCCACAGCACACTGCCTCCAGCTTTTTCTTTGGGACAATAACTCCCTTGCAATTTGTCATTACATAAATAAGTATTTTCTTTAGCACCATACCTAGCACCACCATCTCTCACTTTTATCTAGTCAGTGATATGCTATTATCCTCTACCTAGGCAAAAAAACCCCAGAAACACATCAACAGAAAATTTCTTCTACAGAGAGGAGCAATAGGATGATCTCAGTCGTTGCATTCTACTTATATTCTACTTATCATTGCATTCTACTTACAATCTAAGTGTATACACACTTGTATTGTGTGGGTGCCTGTGTATATTAGTTTTCTATTTACTATGGTGATTTTTTTTGCATCATAAATATTTTTTACAAAATTCTACTTATTTCAATTAAAATATAAATATTAAAAATAGATTTAAAGTAATGATCGTAATTGATCAATAAGTAAGTAAAATTTCATTAGTAATAAAAAAATTCACTGTCACAGGTGTTCAAATGGCAGGCTGGTCACCTATTCCTGCTGCCTCTGGGAAACAGACTCTTTTTCGCTATTTTTCAGTGATGTGGTCAGTCAAGCCAAACCAAGTTTATAATGAGCATAACATTCCCCAATTATTGAAAACAGGAATAGCTAACCAGTCTTCCAGGAGGCAAAATTCTTTTGTGAATCCTGTGAAGTGGATTTATTTGCAGAACTGGGATACCACCTGGTTTGTGGACTGATGGAATTGAGAACTGATACTACATGTGTCCTGTCTGGAGAAAGGAGGTCTATGGTAGAATTGGCAGCTTTAGCTGAACACAGCACTCCAAAACCTGGGTGTTCAATCTTGCTAGTGATAAAAGTATACATATAAAAATGTATATGTATTTATGTATATGTGTGTGTATATATATATAAAAAAACTACACATAAAAGGTTTACCTCCCTGATTGAGGAATGAAACGTATTTCATTGAACTATCTAGCCCTTAAATATGGGTTACTCATGCAGTTTGTGAAGCACTGATTTTTGTGTGCTCTCAGCAAGCTATCTCTCTCAATCATTTGCTGAGTGTTGTACTGTCTTATTCTACACCCTTTGAAGCTGCTGCTTCTTATAGAGGGTGTTTAAGTTCTCTGGAGGTGAAAAATTCTAAGCAGAAATGGCAAGAGCCACTTTGAGAAAGAATTTCCAGTAGGACATTCAACAAGCTTCTGGACAAACGCAGGTGGCAGAAAACTTATTCAGATACTGCTGTATTCTTTAATTCACCCTAAGATACTTAATGGTCAGTATGCTCTTTCAATATATAATTACCTTCACCATGCCACAAGGCACTTTCTCAAAATCTAGCATAAACTCAGTCTTACCAAGTTTTGCCCAGATATTGAAAAACAGCACTGTCCCATTTTTTTAGGGCATCCAACCATCAGCAACATGTGATTTGCAGTATCAACTGTTGCAAGACAACTTACATGTCTAAGAATTACAGAATGGACATTCAATCTTTGTCTACCAACAGGAAGAAATCAACCAAATTTATCAGCTTGATGTCTGTGTCACATCTTGGTCAAAGCAGAATGCAGACAAAACCAGGGTGATGATAGCTAGCATTTAGAAAACAGGTTATTTTTATTATTAGAAGCATTACCTGAAAATACAAAAATAGTGAAAGCTGATCAATATCTGAGAGATTGTCATCATCCTCTGATGATTTCTTTGTTTCCCTAAAATCAATAGACAGATTAGTACTTGTAAGAGAGGTTGCAGTCTTCCCATGGGAAGGTATTCAATACTTTCTTAGTGACCTTGACTTGCCATAAGGGCTGAAGTAGAATGGACATATACCATGTTAAAGAATTCAAGGGGTATCTCAACCATTAATCATCTTGGGGAGAGGGGGGATGGGGGAGGAGATTAATTCATGCCAAACTGAGAACACACAGGAATTAAATAAATCAAATGTAGTTTCTAAAAACCAGACAAATGTAGGACATTCAGAAATTACTTTGTTTTCAGTTGTGCCCTGGCATTCATCACCTGCCATATGAGAAAGACTGTGATAAAGTTTTTTTTTCCTTTACATCAGACGATACTTTCTAGAAGTGGGTCCATTAAGTGCCTTCATTCCTATATACTTCTGAAAGTGAACAATGGTAGGCAAAACCTACTAAAATATGGAAAGGGAAACAGTAAGTCACAGGAGTCAAACAAAGCAATCCAAGGAATGTCTTTTCTATGGGTTAAGTCATAAACTGAAGAGCATGTGTTATCTGGGGAGACCTTATAGGGGCCTTTCAGTGTTTAAAAGGAGCTTATAAGAAAGATAGGGGCAGACTTTTTAGTAGGGACTACAGCGATAGGACAAAGGATATAGTTTTAACCTGAAAGAGAGTAGATTTTGATCATATATTAGAAATTAATTCTTTACTGTGGGGGTGGTGAGGCACTGGCACAGGTTGCCCAGAGCAGCTGTGGATGCCCCATCCCTGGCAGTGTTCAAGGCCAGGCTGGATCGGGCTTTGAGCAACCTGGTCTAGTGGAAGGTGTCCCTGCCCATAGCAGGGGGTTGGAACTCGAATCCTTAAGGTCCCTTCCTACCCAAACCATTCTATGATTCTATGATTCTATGATTCTATGAACTAATACTAATCATGAAACTTGTTCCTCCTAAGAAAGTGCTATTTTCTGATTTTTATATTAACTGAAATGTGTTTGTATAAATCAATCAGCTGATTAACAATTACTATAGAAAAGAATCAATACATAAATTCCTAATCTTAAAGTGATCATTATAAAATTCTTCTTTCTATTAAAGTATTGTTTGCCTACACAATATTTAAGAATATTAAAGGCTCCATAATGATCATACTCCAGTTCTGCTTTTCAAACATCTACAGTATAATTGTATAGCAACAGGAACTGCAGGTTGGCCCCAGGACCCTGCCTTCTAGTGACTGTTTTAAAAAATCAACAAAGAAACCCAAGCAAAGAAGAACGGGTTTTTTTCATTTTTCATGTAGGAATGATATTACACTGTACTGGAAATAAAAAGACCTGTTCTGCCCTAAATGAACCTTGTGTTAGTGTGATTGAAATTACGTAAGTTTATCAAGAAAAGAATCAATTTCTAAGATATAATACTGTGACAAATCTTTAAACTAAAATGACCATAACAATGTAAGCTATTTCACAAATTTTATACCTCCATGACATAAATAGAGCTGTTCAATCCAAAACAGCTGTTGACATGAATATATGTTAATACCACCCATAGCACGTGTGTGTGATCTATGGATGGATTTGTTTCCTAGCTCCTGACAGTAACTTCTCTATTAGTTAAGTGCTTGCGAACCTTACCCACGTAAGGAAACTAATATCTCCTTGCAGTATAGGGAAAAATCTATTAAAATAGACTCATTCAAAAAAGGAGTACCTAAAGCATATAGAAGTCTAGAGATCCTTGTGCTGGATATTGCCAGTACCTCAAAGATATTTCAGAAATCATTGATCTTTCTTCTTTATTGAGCACAATTATCTTGTAATAGGAATGCCTTCTTAGAATCTAGTTTAGATGTGAATAGATTTGTGGTATAATAATGAGAAAATTATGTAGAATATTCAAACCCTAAATTAAAAATTCTGTAATTGGCTTTTCAGAAATAATGGTCTTTCTTTTTTCTAGATAAAACAAATAAACCTGACATTTTTTCAATGATTTTTTCACATCAGAATAGTATTTCTTTTGAGTCTTACAAACAAGTACAGTACATTTGAACTGAACTTTTGATCTAATTGTTCCTATACCACTTGTATTTAACATCTTTGATCTCTAAGTAGTAATCTAATCTGCTGTATAACTCAGCTTTTATTGATCTGTTCTCATGCTGAGCAAATCAAGTCTCACTTTTATGGGAGAGATTGAAAAAGATAGTAAAACTGCCTCTGAGACAGCAGTTTAAATCTGTGCAATAACAGTGGAGGCAAGAGATAAGACTTTTATTACACTGCCAAACTTCACATGAACTCAAAGTGTCATTAAATAGGTATGTGTCATTTGCCACATATATTTATTTTACTAGATAAGTTGGTAACCACCTATTTAGATGCAATGCAGTACCACGTTTTCTTTGCCACATCTTTGCCACAGAATCTATTCTGATACTAAAAATACATTTGAAATAACTTTATTGTGGTACTTTGCATACATTTCAGATTTACTGTTCTCATGCATTTTTCGAAAAGAATTTTGAACCTCTTTTACTTGACTGAATTCCAAAAGCAATTTTCAGTAGTTATACAAGTGGGACCACTTTTAATATGCTAGTCTGTCATGATAAAAGAAGATTAATTCTCATATACCCAGAGCTTTTCAATCATGTTCCATAATGTGTGAGTTCTGTAATGCCTAGTGTTATTACATTACTAAGCATGGGGGAAAATAAAAGCAGTGAAAGTGCTGTATCTCAGCTTGAAGTTATTGAGCGTAGTTTTACTTTAGAGGGTTTCCTATTGTGGTATTTTTGCCATTGTTCCCTGAGAAGAAAGACCTGATGAGCACACTGAATGTAAACGGTATGTGCAATGGGTGACATTTTTCACTCCCATATACAGAACAGTGGTGAAGCAGAAAATGCTTGAAAATAGATTGCCTGATTTTTTTTTAAACTTTGATATCCCGGAGTCCAAGATTGCCAATTGCACCTGATGACTTGCATGTCTATCAATTACACATTCTATCTTCCTACTTGAAAGTCAAGCATTTTATGATATTGGATCAATGAAACACTGAATGTCCTTATACAGATCATAAAGAAAAGTTACTCTTTGTTTACATTGCCTCTAAGTTCTATTGTACACATGCACAGGCCCTGCAGCAGAGCAGAGTGAGGAGGGAATGCAGGGCAGAATAAACTAGAATTTTATTTATAATATTTGTTCTTATTGAAGTGAATGGGGAACAGGGAGGGCTGTGAAGAGTTACTGTTGTTTGTAGTGAAGTCATATGAACTAGATGTATGTTCCTGTAAAGGCATATCCATATCAGTCAGATCTACCTATCTATAATCACTTGTTAGTAGCTTCATTTGCTCGGAGACAGCTGAAGGATTGGGAATTGCAAATGAGAATATGAACAATAGAGGAATATGACTCAGGTCTAGAATAAACTATTAAAATCTAAATTATACATTATCAACTTTATTGATATAATTTTATTTCCTTACCACTTAATATCAAATATAAAAGAATTTATAAGACAACATATTGATTGTATGATGTGTCACTTTTTGATTCAGATTTAAAAGGCATAGGGACACAATTCAAAGCATTGATTCTTTTCCCTTCTCACCACCAAACTCAAACAGACAGTGCTTTCAGCTTTTCTTAGGCTGTCATATGGGGACAATTAAGAATTACCCATGATAAATACTATTAAACTTGGTGTACACTTTTAATTTCAAATACAGTATAATTTCAAAATACCCAGTTTTAAAAATTCAGTTTCTAGCTCAGACACCAAGACTTCCTGTCTTTAGTAAATGCATTTAACATTCATGTATCAGGGCACAATATATTCCCATTTATCTTTCTATTTTACTTATGCAGTACTGGGACAAAGAGTGGAGACATAAGCAAAACTGAATAAGAATGTCTGTATTGTGAGAGTGGGGGAGACAGACCATGATGAGGAGCCAAGAGGGAAAGAAAAAAGTTAATTGTAGAGGCTAGACAAGACTCTGAGATGGTGGTTCTGACTTACAGGCTGGAAAGAAATCCAAGATTTCTAGCTCTGCATTACGCTGCTGTCAAGAAAGATGTCTGAAACCGGTTGAGAAAACTTGCACCTTCATCTACCTGTAGTGGTTGGGCCACTTAAAGGTGGTTAGTTATTCCCTTAATTTGAGAGATGTAAGTCTGTCTGTAGTGTGGATTTGATACAGTTTTAGTGAGAGGGTATTGGAGGTGTTTTAATCTCCTTTCCTCCTTCCCATCAGCATCAATAAATGAAAAAACTACTTCTCAGTCCTGCAACATGGTCACATCTGGACAGACCTATCCAGTCAAACTAAGCACATAATTGACCCCCACTGATCTGAGTTTTCCTGTCTTATGAAGCACAAAGCTGGCAGTGCAGGGCTGTACAATCAATCTATTTAGGGGTTTGGCTTGCTTTTTAAGAATGTGTGAAATTACATGCAGAAATTATTAATAGGAAACTAAAGTAGTAGTATTAAGTTCTCACCATTATTACCACTACTGTTGTTTTTATTGACTCAATATAAGCTTGGTCACAGCAGCACTAATCAAAAGGTCAAATATTAAGGAAAACCAGCAGGATAATTATACTAAAATATCGACAGCCAATGGAGTTAACAGAGTTGAATATGTTTTAACAAAACTAGGAATTTATCAAATGATTTTTCTGGTGTCAGCAGAGCATTACAAAATACAGAATGAACGTAGAAGTGCAACAAAGCTGACCAAGCTTGTACATCTACTCTGTCAGGAAGGCAGCCTGCCAAAGGGGTATCATCTTGATTTCTCAGCAAACAAGCCTGAAAAGCCCCTGATGGCATTAGCCTTTTGGCTGCCAAATCGCACACTGCTTTGTTAAATCCAATGGCAGCTTCCCTCACTCACTTCTTTTTCAAAAGAAAGAAACTGTGTTGTAATTTTATTGTTTTGGCTTGAATACCTGAATGTTAAATGGGAAATTTTAGGTATTGGAGAAGGGTTGCTGGATTGTTTTCCTTTTTATTAAACTTAAAAGATGAATCAGAGTCTGAGGAAAAACAGTTTTTTCTAGGATTACACAGGACAGCATGGGATCAAGTGAGTTGTTTTCAGGGCAGAGAAAGAATGACCTGATTTTCATCATTAATAAAACTCTGTATCATCACAGTGAAAGAGACGTCTCCCAGGTGGCACTCCTGAGAAGGAATTCCTACATGGAGCCACTTCTGCACTTCTGCTAATCAAAACTTCTCTGCAAATAGGATTTAGGAAACCTAGCAGTGAAATGAGGCATGCCAATCTATATTAGGGAACTCATCCATCTCTTGGCTGGAGGTGTGAGGATAATAAGACAGAAGCCTTCAGCAGTGCTGAGCCACACGGGACTGACACAGGATATCTTCAGTATTGCTGATTCCCAACCTGGGGGTCATGACCCCATGGTGGATAGTAAGACTATTTTCTGGGGAGTGCAAAAGTTTCTTTCAGAAACAGCATCTATTTAAATCTGTTTATAGACTTTCTGACTGAGAAGATAAGCTCCAGGAATGGTTTTCCTGACTAATGAATGTATGAAAACAGACTATGGCCAGATGCTGAGA
This sequence comes from Falco rusticolus, assembly GCF_015220075.1. Classification (NCBI taxonomy): domain Eukaryota; kingdom Metazoa; phylum Chordata; class Aves; order Falconiformes; family Falconidae; genus Falco; species Falco rusticolus. The sequence continues at coordinate 66,946,045 of NC_051210.1, read as the reverse complement.
CAGGATGGTGTTCCTCCTCTTCCCCCCAACTCTGCCCAACAGAGCAGACCTGTCAGAGGTTCTCTGCTAGCAAAAGGAAGCATTCTGTGTAACCAAAGATTACTTTCAAAAGGCAAAAATCTTCTCCCAGTCCTCTGCTGCCCTGATGATGTGGGAAGACCATGATGCATCCAGACATGCCAGCATGACTCCTTTAGATACAGGCTTAACCATGCCTTCTTACAGCAAAATTTTTTATAACTATCTCTCTTAGGGGTGGCAATGCCATCTGACAGCAAGGGCACTGCACTCTGTTGCCTTGTGCCTGCAAAGTAACCACATTTTGCTTTCCTTATTTCCTCTCCCTAGCTTCCTCACTTTTAAGTTTTATTTTCTATGTGGAACTCTTTGAAATGGAAAAGTTCTCAAAGTTTAAGTAGCACTGACCACAACAGGATCTGCATCACTGAGGGATGTCTAGGTACTACATTAATGATAATAAAAAAACATTCTTCCACTTCCTGACTTCTAGAGAGTTTGCTCTCAGTTTCTGATGGGCAAAAATCAAAGCTGAATGGAGTAATGTTAGGTGACACGTGAGTATTCTGCTGTATTTTGCCGTATCATACTTGTAATCTAAACCTTAAATGTTTGAAAACCTGTATTTTAGAAGTATCCTTTTTGCATAATATTTTTAATTTTCTTTTCAAATTTTCCTGTTAATTTAATTATAAAAAGACAAATAATTAATTACTGAATTTCTCTACTAAATGTTTTCTTTCCTTATTGCATACAGGATAATAAAACTTGTTTTAAAGCAGAATTTGTAGCCTTTTTTAAACGTTAAATGTTAAATTTACATATAATACAATCTCACTAATTTCTTTAATTGGATTGCCGCATCATTCAATATTTTTTTAAGAACTTCAGAAATGTTACTTTAATGTCTTGATGTTCGTTGAAGTATTCCTTGGAAATGTAAATGTGTAGTGTTTGGTGATCTCAGTTCAGTTCCTAGTAAATGTCTACATCACAAAACCACTACACTTAATTTTGCATGATTGATAGTCTCTGCCTAACTGAGACCTAGGGCTGAGCCAGCCTGGTGACTTTATTACCTCCCATTCTAGTGAGGGTGGTCCAGGCAGGTCAAAGTCGAGGTCAATAGTAGGACAGAGAAGGCACTAATTTTGCTTTGAAACAGACTGCTCTTCATGAAACAAAGAACTTAACTTTCCAGCACTGTTTCATGACCAGAGATAATCTGTCTAGGAATGAAAATGTTTCCAATAAATATTATCTTCACATTCTGCTTTTAATCATTGTAAGTGCAATGTTTTAAAAAACCTTCCAGTATTGAATGTTCACTGATTTTGTTTGGAAGAATATTTTATACTTAATTCTGAATTCTCCTACTTGATATGAGCCACTGGGAGCGCTTTTTTGCCTTTCTTTTTCTCAGTTGTTAAAAAAGGGAAACACCCTTAATGATTGTTTAAATTTTCCCAGAGTAACTGGAAGTTTTATGAGCTTACTTGAAAGAGCAGCTGTCTGCATATAGCTTCTGAGAAAGTATAGTTGAGAAAGGTGTTCATAACCTTAAAATATATTTTTATGTATTACCTTCTCCGTATTGCACCTATGATCAGTTCTGCATATAACACAAAAATCCATTAACAACGTGTTCATCCAAATGAGCATTAACAGCAGGATTGGGGTACTCTGAGAAAGCGAGAAGGAGAGTAATTCAGTGACCTGGGTTTGACTGTGTATTTTGTTTTCTATTGCAAGACAGTTTTAGATTAGAGCTGAAGAACAGGAAGCAATGTTGTCACTGAGAGCTGAATCACAACTGGAATAACTCATGTTAGTCAGGTCCCAATTCAAAAATGAATGTGTATCTATAAAAGTTAAGTTTGTACTTAAGTTGTACTGAAGATAGATGGGTGCCAGCTAATCAGACATTCAAATTTTTCTCTTTTCCATGTAGGCAAGTCCCTACTTAACATTAGGAATACTCTACTTCTGGGATTTTGACACTCCCTCATTTTTATAAGGTATTTAATTGGAATATATGTCTGATTTTTTCAGTGAATGAAATTCATTGTGGCATTTTTAAGATAAATAGTAGCTGTTTTTACTATTTGAAGTGGAAAACCTGTGTAAGGCTGTACAGAATTGAGCTTCTGTACCTGCAGAGCCACATTTTGCTTAACAAGAACTGTGGGCTATGGGGAGGCTGCTCAAGGAAGGAACAAAAAATATTGTGTTTTTTTTTTCTTATACTTAGGCAACAGAGATACAGGTGCAATGCTTTGATAGATGAGAAAATACAACACAGGAAAATTGAAATTCCACACCTGAGCATCTAAATTCTGGGAGAAGGTAGCATTTTAGATACGGCTCATTGTAAATAAGGAAGTTTTTTTAAATATTGAAATACAAATCTCATTTAGGCATACTCAAATGGAGGAGACATATCTATCCGGTGCTTTGGTGTTTCCTCATTTCTGTTGTAAATTTTTGCAGAACACTCATGCACCTTCTCAATAAATGGTTTTCACTACAGCATTTTTAAATTAAAGAGCCACAATTCCATTTTTTTATAGTTTGTGCTGGAAAACTTGTGAACATATAGATGACTTAGCTAGCAAGGAGGCCATCCAATTAAGTTTTAAGACATTAAATGTATCCTGATTTCTGTCATTGGATCGTATCCCTGAAATACAAGAACAAAAGTTTTAAGCTGAAGGAGATCATGAAAGATGGCTTTATGAAAAAAATTAAGTTGCAGTTTTTGTCTTTCCTTTTCCTCATCCCCATCAACCCAATAACTCATTTTCTGTTTGTGACTGAGCATGTGGTCTTGCTCAGATGAAAATGAAATAAGTATATTAATATAAGTGGACTGAAACAGAAGAGGTCATCTTCTGGAACTTGAAGAAAAACACCTTTCAGATCAGATATCTTCAATAAAGGGAATATGGACATTCAACGTACAAAAGCAAGCATGTTGTGGTTGGATTTGTTTGCTACTTTTTCAGAATCTCCATACTACTAAAAGTCTTATGGAGGGATTAACATTGCACTGTTGATAAAGGGTCAAGAAGACAATATAGAATGACCTCACTTTGTAAAAGTGAGGATTGAATATCTCAAGACTTTTGGAAACAAAGCATGATCTGCAATGAATTGGAACCATATGGAGGACAAAACCCCCAAGTCTAGGAAGTAAACATTAGTTGACGTTCATAGTGAAGATCAAAAGCTCACATAAACCATCTCCAACAAAAAGGATGGAGAAGGCTCAGATTGGAAACGTTGCTTATATTCTGAAATTCCTTTCACACTTCTTAAATTAATTCCTAGTACAGAAGAGTGACTGAATTGTATCACTTAGATACCAGCTCCTTTTTACATACATATATTACAGAAAAATAACATGATTCATCTTTGTATTCACTTAGCTCTACATTAATGTAACTGACAGCAATAGAAGAGTATCATTCTAACGCAGAAGGAGTAGTGCTGTGATGAATTGAAGTCACAGTAGTTTGGGATTTTTTTTTTCTTTTCCCCTGGTGAGTTATATTACACAAATGGAAGAAAGTAGTCTTCTTAATAAGTCTTATGGTTATTCTTATGAGTGAATCCATACTGTAACTGAGCTTCAGTAGACTGACTTATTCTCAGACATTTTCTTTCACCTTGATTTTCTCCAGGTATGTCAGTTTTATTGTGGAAAGCAAGACAGCAAGAAATGGTACTGGAAAAACAGCAATATTCTCATCTTTTTTAAAATTTGATGTCATTGACCTGCCACATTTGGCATGTATTTTAAAAAACACATAGTACTTTATAAAGTTCTGTAATTTTGTATTTAGCTGTTTGGTTCATTCATCTGTGATTCTATAACAGCAGCCAATAATTCAAAGACATGTGTTTACTCTCTTTCATATAGATCAATGTCTGGAATTATTTTCAAAATGTTAAGTTAAATATACAGGTAAATATTTCAAGTTTAGATGGTAAACAAGTATAATGGATTAATTTTAGAGTATTCTATTATTTCTACTGTTTCTTCTAAATATTTTTTGAACCTCAGAAGTAATTCATTTGAATGGAGGCTTTTTCTTGTATGCTTCTGATACCTCCCCAGATCAGTTAAATGGTATGTTAACTTTAGTTTTTTTCTTTCTTTAAAGTAGTGATTTATTCTATGCTATTCTATAACTTAATTCTGGTGTTTTAGGGAGCTGTTTCCAGAGCTCTGAAGTGTTTCCAGGTCTGGGCTTCCGAGTTTCAGTAGGGAGAGGGAACTACTGGAGGGTTCAGTGGAGGGCTATGAAGATGATTAGAGGAATGGAGCATGTCCCTTGTGCGGAAAGACTGAGGGAGCTGGGCCTGTTCAGCCTGGAGAACAGGAGACTGAGATAAGGGGATCTTATTAATGCATACAAATGTCTTAAGGGCAAGTGTCATGAGGATGGGCCCAGGCTTCTTTCAGCAGAGCCCAGCAACAGGACATGGGGCAATGGACACAAATTGCAGCACGGGATGTTCCACCTGGATGTGAGGAAGAATTGCTTTACTTTGAGGGTCACACAGCACTAAAACAGGCTGCCCAGAGAGGTCATGGAATTTCCTTCTCTGTAGACATTCAAAACCCACCTGGATGCAATCTTGTGCAACCTGCTCTAGGTGAAGCTGCTTTAGCAGGGGGTTGGACTAGATGGACTCCAGAGGTTCTTTCCAACCCCAGCTATTATGTGCTTCTGTGATTTGTCTTGGGAAGAATGCAAGTATTCAACTTAAGAAGAGGATTCCTATAGACTGACTTTAAAAGCATGGTATTTGTTTGAAACACTTTCCTTTCCTATATCAAAGCAGCCAGGAAAATGAAATTAATGTAAAGATGGTTTTAATATTACCTGCTCATTTTGATATTTTTTTGTGTTCCTAATTTAATTTTTAGGAATTGAAAATAATGGTTGAGTAATATTTAAGTGATGTAGGGTGATTAATTATCTTTAAGAGGTTTTATGCAGTAAATAATTTTGTAATGATCTCAACTTTTCACAAGGATAATGCTCATGATCTTTGATTTAAAAGTTTGCTGCTTTGTTTGTCATTTGATGTTTTAATATTTAAAATTATTTACATTGTTGACAACATACTGCTCAAATATCCTGCAATGCTAGAAAAAAATCTGATATTTTAAATGTTTCACTATTATTTGTTTTGAGTATATTTGGGATTTTTTTGTTTGAGTTTTTAAGGCACACCATTGGATTCCTCAGATAATCTGAAAACCAAAATTTTTTTTCAAAAAGAAAAACAAATTTTCAGTGACCAGCATTGAAACTGAGCAGCAATTCTGTGTCAGCATGATTCAGTCAGCCTTACATTTTGTGATTAATTTATGAGTTTCTCTCTCTTTTTTAAAGATCTTTACTGTATTTTAACAGGAATGAAAATCAAAAAATGTCAGGATGAATTTAATTAACCAGTGTTTTGATTATTGATTCCCTTTGCCTAACCAAGGAAACTAGCCTGGAGTTCAGCCACTAGTGTGTTCTGCCTTATTATGGCACTACAAATCATAGAATCACAGAATATTTTGGGTTGGAAGGGACCTCAAAGATCATCTAGTTCCAACCCTGCTGCCATGGGCAGGGATACACTTGATGCATCTAGAGGCAATACATTCCAGAAGAGACAAAAATGAGTCCTGGAAAATCACAGTTATGACATAACTGTTTTAATTCCAGTCTTGAAGATATATGCTGATTCTTACTGCCTCCCACATATCTTTGGATTTCGCTATACTGTAAGATAACAGTCAGCAGTCTCTGTACACATGCTTTTGTTTTACATTAGCTACAGTCAGCAAAGCCCCTGAAGAACCCGAGTTCTGCTCCTGCTGGACTGCTTTTATTCAGCATGTCCTTCAGTTCATGAAGTTTGTTAGATTTTACCTCTGTGGTTCACACATCTTTTGCAGTGCAACCCTGATATATGCTCTGAAGACTATGTGATATATAGGTAACAGGAAGAAGCAAAACCACAAGGGGGATGTACACTTGAGGAATGGCCAGTTTTGAGTTTCTTTGGAGTAAATGTGTTGGAACTTCCTGACACAGCTGGCCAGTGTGCCAACCAGGGGAGAAGCCCTGCTGGGCCTGCTGCTTACAAACAGGAAAAGGACTGGTGGGGGGGTGTGATGGTCAGAGGATGTCACGGGCATAATGATTGTGAGATGATGGTTTTCAGTTCTTGGAGAAGTAAGGAGGGGGGGTCAGCAGAACCACTTTGTTACCTAGGACTTTCAGAGGGCTGACTTTGGCTTGTTTAAGAGCCTGGATGACAGAGTCCCTTGGGAGATAGTTCTGAAGGGCCAAGGAGTCCAGGAAGGCCAGACATTCTTCAAGAAGGTAGTCTTAAAGGCACAGGAGCAGGCCGTCTTCATATACTGAAAGGCAAATTGGTGGGGAAAAGACTGGCCTGGCTGAGCAGAAAGCTTTGGCTGGAACTCTGGGGGAAAAAAGGAGAGTTTAACACCTTTGGAAGAAGGGGCAGGCAACTCTGGAGGACTATAAAGATGTTGCAAGGTTGTGGGACCTTGATTAAAGGGACAAAGATTAGGGAGGAAAACGCCCAGCTAGAACTCAGGCTGGCTACTGCCGTAAAAGATAACAAAACCTGTTTTTACAAATACGTTAGAAACAAAAGAAGAGCCAATGATGATCTCCATCCTTTATTGGATGTGGGGGGGAACACTGCCACAAAGGATAAGGAAAAGGCTGAGGTACTTAATACTTTCTTTGCTTCAGTTTTTAATAGTAAGACTGGCTTCCCTCTGGGTACTGAGTCTCCTGAGCTGGAAGACAATGATGAGGAGCAGAATGAAGTTGCCACAGTCCAGAAGGAAATGATTAGTGATCTGCTGCTCCACTTAGATATGCATATGTCCATGGGGCCAGATGGGATCCACCCAAAGGTACCAAGGGAGCTGGCAGAGGATCTCGCCAAACTGCTTCCCATCATTTATCAACAGTCCTGGCTAACTGGGGAGGTCCCAGTGGACTGGAGGTTAACCAGTGTGATGCCAACCTACAAGAAGGGCAGGAAGGAGGATCTGGGGAACTACAGGCCTGTCAGCCTGACCTCAGTGCCAGGGAAGGTCATGGAGCAGATCACCCTGAGTGCTGTCATGTGGCATGTGCAGGACAGCCAGGGGATCAGGCCCAGCCAGCATGGGTTTGTGAAAGGCAGGTCCTGCCAGACCAGCCTGATCCTCTTCTATGGCGAGGTGACCCACCTAGTGGATGAGGGAAAGTCTGTGGATGTTGTCCGCCTGGACCTTAGTAAAGCCTTTGACACTGTCTCCCCGAAGATGCTCCAGGAGAAACTGACTACGCATGGCTTGTATGGGTGTACTCTATGCTGGATTAAAACCTGGCTGGATGGCTGAGCCCAAAGAATGATAGTAAAAGGAGTTACATCCACTGACAGCCAGTCACAAGTGTTGTTCTGCAGTGCTCAGTATAGAGCCAATTCTGTTACATATCTCTATTGATCGTCTGGACAAGAGGATCAAGTTTGCAGGCAACACCAAGCTGGGGGAGTGTTGATCTGCTGTAGGGCAGGAGGCTCTGCAGGGGGGTCTGGGCAGGCTGGAGCAATGGGCCCAGGCCAGTTGTGTGAGGTTCAACCAGGCTCAGTGCCGGGTCCTGCCCGTGGGTCACACCAGCCCCTGCAGCGCTGCGGGCTGGGGGCAGGGGGCTGGGAAGTGCCTGGGGGGAAAGGGCCTGGGGGGCTGGTTGGCAGCCAGCTGGGCATGAGCCCCCCGTGTGCCCAGGTGGCCAAGGAGGCCACCAGCATCCTGTCTTGTATCAGACAGAAACAGTGTGGCCAGCAGGACCAGGGAAGCAAATGTCCCCCTGTACTGGGCACTGGCGAGGCCACACCTTGAATTCTGTGTTCAGCCTTGGGCCCTCACTGCAAGAGGGACACAGAGGGGCTGGAGCAGCGTGTCCAGAGAAGGGCAACAAAGCTGGTGAAGGGTCCAGAGAATGAAACTTATGAGGAGCAGCTGAGGGAACTGGGGTTGTTTAGTCTGGAGGAGACTTGGGGAGGTGGGGTGGGGTGCGGAATTTTACAACTACCTGAATGGAGGCTGTAGGCAGTTGAGGGTAGGTCTCTTGTCCCATATAACTAACAACAGGATAAGAGGAAACAGCCTCAAGTTACACTAAAAGAGGTTTAGATTGGATATTAGAAAAATTTCTTCACTGGAAGGGTTGTCAATCGTTGGAACAGGCTTCCAAGGAAGGTGGTAGAATCACCATCCATAGAGGTATTAAAAAAACGTGTAGATGCAGCACTTAGGCACAGGGTTTAGTGATGGACTTGGCAGTCCTGGGTTAACAGTTGGACTTGATAATCTCAAAGGTCTTTTCCAACATAGATGTTTCTATGATTCTATGATCCTATGAATGTGAGTCTTTCAGAGAGATCCTGTGTCACACCTGGCACCTTGCTAAAAAATTATAAGAAACCCATGGAGCTGCTGTCTTTCTTCTTGTCATGGAGGGACACTGAGGCCACTGAGATCTTTGTTGATGGCCAGCATGAAACCAAACTGCATGTACATATATGTGTGCTGGCCCAAGATAGTTACTGCTATAGAGGTAAAAAAAACCCATTGACTTATATCTTCTGCATTTTATCCTCCAGCAAGCATGGCATGTGTTAGCATGTCACTAACATCCCCAGTGTACCTATCACCATGTGTAGTGTGAAATGAGGTAACATAAATATTTCCTTCTCAGGAATTTGCAACCTATAGTTGGTAAAGGGATAATGCAAACACAAACCCACATGATGTTTATAGGACCTGGCAGAAGGTGGGAAGGAGACTTGCTTCAAGAAATAATTCAGTTATAGGAGGATTATTTTTGTGAAGGAGGGCAGATAGGACAGCATTGTCTGGTTGTTCGAGGTGTAAGGCAGGGTAGGGAGAAAAACAAGTTACAGCCTGGATGAAAGAAAATCAGAACAGAACACAGTGAGTGACTGGAGAGCTGCAGTGTTGAACTCCATTGGGAGATTTTCCCACATTCATTATGTTTATGAGGCTCTTCTGCCATATGGATTCACTAAAGGTCTGAATGAGCAAACCCTGCATGCCATGCTCGCAGTCATGAATGCCAAGGGCAATCATCCCCTACAGACACTTCTTAATTGTTCACTGGTTTAGGCCCACAGAGAGTACTCCTACAACTTCTCTGCCAGAATTTCCAATGCAAACAGTTAGAAAGATGTGTACCTACACATTTTGATATGCAATGCTTCTAGCAGCCTTTTGGGCAATTTCTGTGAGCTGAAAAATGCAGATTCCTAGCCTAGAGGCTGATGCCAGGTAGTACAAGGCAGACAGCCAAACTGCAGAATTCATCAAACCTTTTGCTGTGAAACAAACAAACCAACACAAACCAAAACCAAATAACCCTACCACCAGCAAAACAGATGAATCCAACATTGCCTCGAAAGGGAAATTTCAGTCTGTAAACTGTTAGACTTTAGGTACTGATAAGGGAAGGGACCCTGCACTACATTTTGAAAAAAGTACAGTAAACACAATTCCAGTCAGAACAGGTCATTTAAAGTCTTTCCTGCCTCAGGCTTAACATAACACTTAAGTGCTACTACACGTGAAAAGAAAAAGCAATTCAGCACTTATAACAAACCGTTTTTTCTCCATCATTGGGGCTAAAATACCAAAGGATCCCTGTAAGCAAGTGAATTGCCATCTGTAAAAATGTGTTGTCTTTTCATTGAATCCCCTCTTCATGAAAGTCAAAGAAATAAATATTGCCTTAAATAAGAATAAATGCGAAAGTAAACAAAAAAGTCTTCTATGTAAACAAATGCAATAAATGGGCTTCTCTTTTCAGACTTACTATGCTGGAAGAGCCAAAGAAGCTTTTCAGTTCAAAAGAACAATACTTTGTTCACCACTGAAAATTGTAGGCCGTTAGTTCCTGGGGTCCTTGCTGGGGAGAACACTTTGGAGTTCTTACATTAGAAACACGTAAATGCGAAACATAGCATCTTTAATTGCAGGGTAAAAATATTTGTTTTAAAATTAAGTATTTAAAGCTGAAGTTCACTCTGATGAAAGTAAAACTTTCCATCAAGCCATACCCCTGACTGTGAAACCACTCGGTAGAAGGCAGTGGCATGGAGAATTCAGAAATACACCAGGAGGAATCTGTCAAGAGTAGAGCAAAATAGTTTTTCCAGTTAATTAAAAATTTGTAACTACTCTGAAATCAGGACAAGATATCAAAATTGTGAGAACTATCCTGAACTTCTTCCTCCTATCTGTGTTAACAAAAATACCTCATTCTGGTAATTTAGAGCAATTCAGTTATGTAGCACAAGTGAGAATTTTCAACCTGAGAATGTTACAAATCAGGTAATTAAATTTATGTTTAATTAATTGTCTATGAATATGTTTTAATTTTCCAATTTGCTTCTGAATGTCGTATGGATTAAAAGGCATTAAATGTTTCCCTGTTTAGTAACATACTGAATACATTGGTTCATGCCTTACTCTCTCTGCCTCAAAATGGAAATATAAAGATGTCATTCCTGGAGCAAGTATCACCTTGCTTCAGGTTAGAAAGTAGAAATCAGATTATCCAGCAAACAAAATTCAGACCCCATCCAGAGGGACTACTCTTAGGGACAAAAATGTTCTGTGAACTCTTGGAAGTTCTGTTGAAATTGTCCTCTATTGTCAAGACCAGAATGATGCTCCTTTGTGACAAATTAGTCCAAATCTTTCCAAGAGAGATTGCTATGACTTTAAAAAATGAATGGGGCTGGATAGTTTATGTTAGCTTTTTCTTTCTATCAGCTCTAGAAATATAAATAGGAATTCCTGTGACTGAAGTAAACCCCCATTCATCCAAAACTACTGCAATAATATTTTATTTCCATACTTCCCCAAGCATAGAGCTAGTCTTTAAATAAAAGGAAAAAAAATTGTATAGATGTAAACAAAGCTCTGTCTGGTATCACTTGAATAATAGAAGACTACAGCATTCCCTGTTAAAGTAGAAGCCCAAGAGGTATGGACTTTCCATAGCTTCTCCTTAAATCTGTAGGTATATTCTTCATTACAGTGTAAGCAACTTTTTGACTTTTAAACTAAACTTTTTCTACTAGAGTAGTTGGGCTCACTTAGTTAGGTACTGAACATAATTTGAGCTGTGTAAGTTTGCCTCCTGCCCACACAGATCAATGTCGAATTGTTTGTTCTACTTCATCCGCCCAGGTACTTGAATGAAATAAAGGAGATTCAAGAAGCTTCTGGAAGAGCTATTCCAAAGGGGAAAGGAAGAACCAAAGCCACTACCTACAGGATGAGACTCCTATAGGTGAGATGGGGTAGCCCACCAGGATTATAGCTACACTCCTTTTACTCGTCAGTGCCCCTATGGCACTGGAAGATGATAGTGCAAGTGTAGTGTGGCTCCTGCTTCTGGGTGGAGAGGATTAGGCTGGCTGCTTGACAAGTGGGTGCAGGGTGACTGTATGAGGCAGGGATTATAGGAGGCAAGTAATGTCTTTCACATGGGGAAAGAGGAGAAATTACTGATGGACAAAAAAATGTGAAGGGTCTCAAACTTTAATTTTTAGCCATGACTGCCAAGATTGGATGACTTTGCTCTAGGTTTTCAGACTTGATCTTGTCTCCTCCTTTTCTTTTGTGCTAGTATAGATACATGATTTTATACCATAATTCCTTAGGATTTGTGAGCATAAACTCTAAGACTACTTGATCTATTTGCAAGGCACACGATTGGTGAGAAGGGGAAAAGGATCTTTGACCTTTATTCTTTTGGTCCATTGCACCCTCATGAATACTGTCATACCCTCAGAATCCACTTTTTAATTTTGGTTTGTTCTTCTCTCTCCTCATAAGCCATTTCTTTTCAATCCTTTCATTGCTTTTATTACAGTTTGGGGTTTTTTTTCTGAAAACTTTCCTGTTTGTCCTAGTGCATATTTTCATCTTCAAATGCTATTTCAAGTTCTGCATGGCCCATAGAGAGCATAAAAACTCTGATATTTTGAACACAAAGAGCATACAAGTATAAAAAGAAAGAATATGTATCACAGCAGAGAATATTTGCAAAAGGAAGTTTGATGTCAAGGTAAGCAAATTCTGTTCTTGTACTCCAGCAAAAAGAAATAAGGCATTAGTAATATGCAAAATCATAGCTTTTTCTCCCTTCCCTACTACACTGAGCAGAATCTTCTGTCCCACCTGAAAATGCTCTGGTATAGTGAAAGCTAAAAATTAATCCCCTAATGGTTGCTTGGGCAGTTATGAGGTTGGAGGATTGTTTTAGAGCTGCCTTTGTTAATGTCTTTGTTTTATATTTTTTTGGTTTACTTTTTATTCCCAACTTAAGGAAGTAAAAATATGATGTCATGAATTTTTAGAAGTATTGACACAACAGAATAGTTTATCTTTTTCAAAGCATAGGTAGTCATTATATAATAACACATACTGCAAAATGACATACATTTGTGCAGCATTTAGGAAAAGTGTGCTATTTACCTGATGGACTAAAATAACTGCCTCAAAGCTGCTACACTTTTTAAGGTAAATGTGTTTTGGCATGCATACTAATTTTAAAAACATATACTATTTACCCCATATGCTGTAATTACACAGTCTATTGTATACATGTATAGAAAGGCACACTTAAATGGATTTTTGTCAAGATGGTTCAGAGTCCTTATGTCTATCATGTAAAGGAAGTACTTAGATGATAAATCAATCATTTCCAGACACTTTTACTTATTTGTTATTTGAGGGTGCTGGGAACACTTAGTCCACTTTGGATTTTAAAGAGGTTATATCATAATAAGCAACACTATGAGCAAGTGGTACTAGCAATAAGTATGATATGTCTGTGAGAAAGTACCAAACTGCTTGTTCTTTACAACCTGGCTTTGTATTCAAAAGTGGTCTATGTCCTTGCGCAAAGTGTTAGCAAATTGGCCAGTGCAGAATCCTGCCTAAAGGGTCCTGAGACCCTGATCCAGCATGATTAACTCAGACAGTTTACTTATATGGGGATACACCAACATTTTATGTGTGCAGAACTGTTTGCCCCACAAGAAATTGCTAAATGGTCAATGGAGAGATGCAGATTACTCTGAAGGTCTCCAGGGTCTGACACAGTCCATACAGAATATATGGCTAAATTACCTTTTGTTTCACAAACAGAAATGACTCCTTTTGGTGAAGAAGAAACCCTCTATGATTGAGCTGTTACAGGTATATTAGTGTTTTGGATATGAATGTGTGCAATTTTGTTACACAAACATTAGTTTTGATTATTTTCTTTTTTTTTGTGTCATGCTGCCACTGTAGACACAGATCTGTTCACGGTCAATTTGGCCACTGCCTTGCAGGAATACACTTGAATTTTTATCTTCTTTTCTTTATAAATCAAGGTTATTCTGATTATATAAACTAAACAAATTTTTGGTTCCTACACCAAATGCATGGAGGCATTTTTCAATATTTGATTTCCATAACACATAAGCAAATTGAAAGTGAGCTATGTTGAAGCTAAATAGTTTGATTGCGAAAATTAAAATGATCACTCAACTAAATTACAACATAATTTGCTCAACCAAAATCAGAGCTTCCTTGTCATATAAACAGAGAGATTTTTAAGGTTAAAGACCAAAATAAAATTATTGGGAATATATTTTTATAAAGGTTATAAGATATTTAAGAAAGTAAGCTACTAGGAGCCATAGCAATATAAATGGTTTTTAATGTCTATTACCTCAAGAAATACTCATATTTTTACACTAACAGCAGTCAGATGTGCCTTTTTGTGCTATGTAGAACCAGAAGTAACATGGATAAATTATTATTCATTGTGAATTAGGGTACCTGACCTCAGATGTCATTTGCAACACAAGGTTTTGGTTTTTTTTTAAAATTCATTATTTGAATAATATAGAATGCATTTTGTAAACATTCATTAAAACAAAAAATTTGGAGAGATAGAAAAGGACACCCTGAATAAGTCAGCATATGATTCTCTTTATGTACGCAGAATATAGAACCTTGAACATTTCTTTTCTCAGAGCAACAAAATACTGATATTAGACAGCTGTGTTACCTAGGGAAGGAGGTATTCTTTGAAGATCTTTTTTTAAATTTGAATCCAGCCTTCTGATATCTAAAAATACAACTGTAATCTTACTCAAAATAAAAGCCATTTGTTTCATAAATGAAACATAACATGCTTTGGTACTACAACTAATTTAGCATAAAAATTTTCAAATTATATAAAACTTGTATGCTAGAGGCATATAAATGACCAGAATTGTTACTCTTAACATGATCAAGAGACAGTTTAACCTCTGCAGTGTTTTATTGTTCGGTGTCTGAACAGTGTGACAGCTACTAATTGTTAGCTGTTGATTTTTGTTGCCTGTGGGATCAGCTAAAAAAAAAAAAAAAGCTTCAGAGAATTTGAGGGGAAGACAGAAGGAAGGTTACGCAGTGTGCTATCATGAATAAATATTTGCAAGGCATCTTCCCTGTAAAACATAGCTGTTTAGAGCAATGTAGCCTATTTAGGCTCTGTGATCTTTCACACTAAATAATGCCAGCTAGACAAAAGCCCCTCTGTTTAGAAGAACAAAATATGAAAGTAATGTTACAAGAGCACCTCCATTTATTTGAAACTATCAAAGCCACAAAGGGTAAAAATTCAATAAACATAGTATATATTCAAATTAACAACATTCTCAATCTGAATGGTTGAATTCAATAGTGGTGTGTCCATATGTCTACATTGTCTGCGCTGGGCTTAAGTATTGGCTATAAAATATACACCTAGCCCACAGAAAAATACAAGGCCTTCATTGTATTTAGGCTGACAGAACTCTTATTCTAATAAAGACGGTAATATGAAGACTAAGTAGGTGTTTTATAAGAAAAAAATAAAGAAATGAAGTACAGATTCTAAGTAGTTTTAAAAAGACATGTGTCGTCCCATGCCCCGCCCCCCCCATCTTTAATAGAAAAATAAAATATATAGTGCTTGGGTACTGAATATTTAAGGAGTAAAGTTGCATTCCTATTAAAATCAATAGGAAAATAATGAAAAAGTTCTCAAAAAATATAGTTAAATGTTAATGGAAAAAGATCAATCTCAAAAGTCTTATAAAAGTTAAACAGTTGTAATTATTGACTAAATTGCCTGAAGAATATGCTATATATGCACTTAATCAAATATTGGCATATACAGTCTAAGGTTCATTACTGTTCATCATAAAATCAGCAATAAATGCCTCCATAATCCCCATATTGTACAATAATAAAAACTTAACAAATATGGGACGCAACCCTACTTTCATTAAACTTGATAACAAATCTGTCTTAATTTCACTAAGAAACTGGCCTTTATTTCTGTCCAATAAGACACCTGTCAAAAACCAGTCATGATGGATAATTTTTTTTTCTTTTTTAAAGGAAGGAACATATAATATGATTATATTATATTGCATAATCTATTTTAGGAAAATGTAGAGGGAAGTATGTAACCTACCATAAGTTATTTTGTTCCATTTTTATTTTTAATTCATTAATATAGTCATGCTTGTATATCTTTTCTGTATTTAAAACACAGTAGATTGAAAATATCTTGGTCATTTTTCACACTTTAAAAGCATGTAAGAGAAGGTGTATATAAGGATAATTGGTTAAAATGATAGGCACATCAAAGATTTTGTGGATCTTGTAACCACTACCTAAGGTTATAAAAGCTTGTATATTATTTGAAATACACAAAAGTCTTCTTATGATCTCTCCAAGTTATTGCTGCAAAATATGGGATAATATTAGATTACTGTGGAATATAGAAAAACAGTATCCAGACTGAAATTATCTTCCACTGTAAGGGACAGTTTAATGGTCTGAATATGAACACACAATGCACATATCTAGTAGCAGAGAGAAAAACACTGGGGATATTCTGAAATGTTAATAAGAAAACAGGTCAAAAGAGAATGTAATAATCCTGTAAAGTTCCTGTGCAGCCCATTGTAAGTTTTATCTCTAAGGGGGTGGAAGAAAAAAAAGAAAAAAAAGCTTAAACAAGGTCTATTAGCAGTAAATACTTCTGCCAATATCCCTCACAGTAGGGGAACTCCTCCAGCAATTTTCACGATTAATTACCAGTGGCAAGCGTATTCATAATCTGGTGTTAATTTTGCAGTCTCTGAATGAACTCGGCTCTGGTACACTCAGTTATTGTTTCCCTGCTACTAGTAGGATGAACTGCTCGTTCAGGTCATGCTGTGTCAAAAGAGTGCTAATGTGTTTATATAAACACTACAAACAGCACCTGCTTTAACCACACTTTTTATTATTCTTTTCCAGCACCAGTTAGAACATATCCTTTGGTGCAGGAATGCAAATGACAAAAAAATATTACTACAAGTTGTGTTTGGAAGAGAAATAGCGGGCAGAAGATGAAGCAAAAAGGTAATGTCTTTGTAACTTAGAATGACGGAATCATTTAGGTTGGAAAAGACCTTTGAGACCGTCAAGTCCAAGCATTAACCTAGGACTGCCAAGTCCATCACTAAACCATTTCTGTCCTTATTTTGCAACGTTTGGAGAGACTGTTAATGGCTAATTTGTCAGCTGCTCCTGAACACTGTGGTGCTTCCATTGAGAGCATCTCTTATCAAGACAACGAATTACACAGAAAGAAGGAATGCAACAGACAAATATAATACACTCTTTACATTAGAGCTGATTTTATTTTTCTTGTATATTTTATATTCTCTATATCTTATGTATTTGTAAAATATACAACATATCCTCTGTGTTGAAAATTTTAGAATAATTTTAATTATTTTTGCAGATTTTTGCATTTTTGCAGATCATATGTGTTGCCCAAGGGAAGTTATTCTTGATAGGATTAATTGGCCAATATGCATGACTTGCTGAGCAGTGACAACCCTGATTGGTTAACGAGGATTCTCAAATTCATAATTACACAACCACATCTGCACAGGTTGGAGTCCATTACTGAAGTCATTGAAAGAAGTATGATTTTTAAAAAAGCAGTAATATGCTCCAGGGTGTGCATTGTCAACCTGATACCCCTACTGTACTTGAGGTTTATAATAATGACACCATAAATGCACACCAGGTCCTATGTTAATTTAAAGGATTTATACATGCTAATGAACATAAAGCATGATTCTCACATTCATTGTAGTAAGGCCAATGGAAAATATAAAGGTCATGTATTCTTTTCTCTTTTATAGAGAGAGAACCGTTGAAGCAGGTAAATGCATTGGGTTCATATATTAAAATTTTTAAAACCTGCCATGTTTCAAATGGTGTAAAATTAAAGTGTTACTTAAATGACTGGAATGCTAAAGGAAATAACATAAAAGAAAAATAAATATTTTCAGACAAGATTATAAACCAAGAAGTGGAGCACCTTTGAGAGTTGTACTGTTCTAGAGAGGCAATGAGATAGAGTCCATTGTGCACATTACATTTCTACAGCATATTTTTTTTTGTCCAACAGTCTGTATTTATTTATCACTTTAATGTTCTGGAGTCGGTCATATTTGTAGGAATTGATTAAAAATATTTGAAGTACTTCCTAGCTGATTAGACATGTATTAAACAACAGCTGTAGCACAGCAGTGCCTAACAAAAAGAAGGGTATTTAGGCCATACATACAGCTCTCTGTTCCTCCTTAGTGTTCGTTCACACTAATTTTTGCATGTTGCTACCTGGAATTAAGGTGGTGTTCATGAAATAATGTGTAATGAAACCTCTTACAATTCCACATTACATTATTCCTAGCAGAAGAAAGACTTACAACTGTAATTCCACTCCAGAGGTCTGATGAAACACAGACCTTAGAGAGCTGGGTGCACCAGGGAAAGGCATCAAGCTAACTGACTTTGCCATCACAACAGTATATCCAAAAGTCATCAACTGATACATTCAGGCAACATATTTTCTCTACCAGGGGAGAAGAAATTCAGCTTAGGACCCACCAAAGCTAATGCAAGTTTTGTGATTATCTTCATATTTTCATAGACACCATTTTCCCAACCTCAGCCCAGCTAAGGCCTCACAACACTTGGATGTCTGCAGCAAAAAGTTTTTGAAATAATGTCACTGTCCTCAATGCTGGGTCTCCAAGCTCCATCCAAAGTGCTACACTTAAGAAAAGCAGCTTAAGACAAGAAAACATAGGTATCAAATTATTAGCAGCAAGTGTGGAAGGTATTCCTAATGGTTTCTGCTGTCACCACTGGAGAGTCTGAGGAAAGCTATAGATTCTCCTTTTTCCCTTCTGAGCTTGCCTCAGTATTGCATCACTCTGACATTTGAACAGAAGAATCATATCTAGGGGGTTTTGTTGTTTGTTCATTTTTTGGCTGCAAAAGGCAGAAGTTCATACTGAGGCTACGCTACGCCGGCAGAGCTCCGTGCCTGTAACACACAATGTGCCCAGATCAGCCACAGTGACACCGAAGGGGGTGCCAAACGGCTGCAGGGGGGGCTGAACGTATGGAGCCTGAAGGAGTGCAGGGTGCCTGCTCAGTTCCTCGAGCTACCAAGGAGCCTACCCTAGCCTTCGTTGTGGAGGAGGAGCCACTAGCTGGATGAAGGCTAGTTATCATGTCAGGAGTGAGTCTCAAGGTCTCACCGCTGCAGGCAAGGGCCTGTGAGCACCTGCCCCCACCATCATGGGCCAGGGCAGCCAGGCATAGGGTCTACCCAGCAAGCAGGCCCTCCTTGCAAAGAGTAATTTAACTTTAATACATGCCCAGACAGAGACCCTGGGAGAAAGAACCATTGCTTCTGGATTAAAACCCCTACTGTCTTCAAGAGAAAGTTGTCAGGTAGAACGGCACCCTGGGTACTGACAGGAATTTCAAGTATATTCAGGATATTAGCAACAATGTGTAGCACTGAATGTGAAAATGTGTTTGTGAGCTGTTGCTTATGTCATTGCTTTTTGGCCTCCTAATCTACTCAGGTGCAGAGGATATGAAATAGCAGTGAGATGGAAACTGGTACCCAGTTTCATGCAATATTTTCCGGCTTAAGACAGACAGGGCAGTGTGTCTTGCCCTGAAGATTGCTTCAGAATTGGATCCATGCTTATCATATGCAGTTCTCTGGCAAGGGTACATGGCATAATTAAATCAAGCCACTACAAGAAAGAATGAGCTGATGGGAGCTAGAATTGCTGAAATGTTTGTTATAGTCTTGACATCATCCAAAAGAAAGAAAACAGAGGTAAGTGCCTACAATGGGATGTATCTCTACTTCTTAGTCCCTGAGCATACTGTAACAGGCAATCTACCCAATGCATAGCTCCAGTTCTCCATTCTTCTAGGCCACAGTCATAAGTCTGGTGCTTGGAACAGCCTGCACTCCAAATTTAAACTACATATTACTCTCCTTGTAGGCATTTACCTCTTGTAGGTATTTTTTTTAACCAGGATAACATGCTTTCTCTCTCATCTGCATTTCTTCAGAATGTTTTTTACCATTGGACTCAATGATCTTAAAGTTCTTTTCCAACCTAAATGTTTTAACGATTGTATGATTCTACAACCTTGTTCACCTAAGGTAATATCCTTTAGCCACTACCGTCTCTGAGCAATAAAACTGCTGTTAACTTAAATAACATTTCAAGCTGTTTTAATACATGATTAAAGATGACACATCTGTTTACAGAGTATAGTCCTAGTCCTCCTGCTCAACAAAAAGAAGTTACTAATGGCATCTGTCCCACTGAAACTGCAATACATCTTCAGAAAGGCAGCAGTGTACTAATTCCAAATTAATTTAAAAAAAATTGAAATATTTTCTCATGTAGTTCTCTTGTTGCGATGTTCTCTGGGCTAGGTAGAAGAAAGGAAAGTGTGGACTGACTCCAGCACACACAAGAGACTCCAAGAAGATGCTCCGATGTTGATTAGTTCGCAAGTCAGCCAGAAGCTCCCCTTATTTTAGATTCTAGGCAGGCTATAATTTTAAAAATAGAATGTATTGCTAATTTCCAAACTGAAAAATTATGTTTACTATTAACTACTTGTAAATAGTAAGATACTACTAACAATAGCTCAGTGATTCAATGCTGAATCTTTCAGTAAAGGATAAACTTTACAGAAAAAACATTGCAAAAAATCAGAAAAAAAGAAAAAGTAGCTGTGAATGTATTTGGAACACTTTTTATTTAAAAATTGTATCTCAATTTTTATGTCCTGCTGTAGGTGCTCAGTAATGGGGAATCTAAAGAAAAACCTCTGGGACTAAGTTTCAGCAATTGAATGTGCAGAATGAAGACTGGAGAAATAAAATTAAAGAAATTGCCTTGCTGATCAGAACTAGCCTTAAATCTTAAATCCTTCAATTGACTTAATTCCTAAATTAACTATGCTTACTCAGTGTCAATATCAAACTTTAATTTTCTAATCTTGGATTTAATACTTCTGTCAAAGGAGCAAGTAAACCAGGTTCTAGTTTGTTAGGAAGTTTGAAATGCAGTCAGTTATTATTATGGAAGGTGATAAGAATTAGAAAGACAGAAAGGTCAGGCATACTACCCTGGCCCCCATATCACAAGTGCAATTACAGTCCATGTGGCTCAGTACTGCTAAAGAAAATGGTTATGTTTAAGGTTTAAACATATAACAAAGTAAAGAAGAGCTTAATTTTCCTATCTAACCATTGAAGACGTAGGTGGCTTTCTGAAGGCCTCTGGGGCTATCCTGTCCATCTGCTTTAGGCATGGAAAATATAGGCAGATATGACCCTCTCCAGAGGGATCAAAGCCATCTACTTCTTCAATGTCCAAGTAATTGCTTATTTTAGAAATGCTGCTTCTTAAAAAAGTCAACACTTTAACTGCCTAAGGAAAATGGTGTGATTCCAGCCATAGCCTTCCCTATGTACCTGTTATAGGGACAGGTCTAATTTCTTGCCTCATTAGAGTCCTGATTGCTTTAAAGGCAAGAAGGCAGCAGTGGCTCCTGCAATGCTCAGGAGTAATGTGATGGGACAAGACCTACTTCTTGTATTCTGTGTTCCTCCAGAGATTCCCACTGTAAAACACTGTGGTGAGCAGAAGAGGTTTGGATTTTCCTGGATTGCCATGTGTTGTGCAATGCTTGCTGAGGTTTTACATTTGAGGACTGCAGTTGATAAGATAACAAACCCCTAACTGAGCTAGGACTACACATATTTGGCACTGATGTGAAATCACAGAGGATCTTTTGGGAAGTTTGTCCATGTCTTCAGGAAAAGAAACAAAGTAAAAAAGGGATGTTTTAGATGATTAACATGAATCATAACAAAACGTGATAAATATTTTCAGAGTTTAAAAAAGGGTTGGGCTAAATAAATTTGAAAAATAGGAGTGCGTAAAATTATCCCTTTGTTTCTAATTGATACCAACTGCTAAAGCAAGCTGTATTTGAGCATTCACTTTCAGACTAAGCTTTCATCAGGCTTACATTTTGCTGTATCGCATTATTTAAAAAACTGATTCTTTAGGAATAAAGAAAAAAATCCAAAGGAATTTCCAAATGAAGTGTTTTTCCATGTGTAGAAATCTGTTTTTTCTCTTACCAGGCCTCTGTTTCATTCCTGCAGAAACTTTAAGATTGTTTGAAAGTATGTTCAAAATTAGGTGAAGGGTAAAATTATGAATTTCCCACTTGGAAGAAAGTGGCTTAGATTCTATCCAATTATTTGCCATGGCAACCAGCTAAACACAAAAGGGCTGGAATGGATGTAGAGTACTGCCTCTATAATCATCACTGTATGTCCTTCAAATCATGGATATGCAGTGCCAGTATCCCAATCTACTTCAGGGCCATAAGCCTACACGGTAATTATATGCTTTGGAACACTCCACTTAAGTGCATCAATAATATAGTGAGTGAACGTGTTCTTTAATTCTGCACCTGTAAATGGAGGAAAAAAAATAAAGAAATATCTCTATCAGAAAATGGGGTAAAAAGGAAATTAGGTTATTACATTATTTTAAACCTACTTTCTGATATATAAAGTCCTGCAAATTGCTAATTTTAAATTATCTGTTGATAATGAACAAGTAAATATGCTGGCTGGCTATCTTTCAGAACTATGATATGTGTTTATAAAACAAGTAAAAATGAGGAGCTTCACATTAAGGTCTTCATCCCATTAATTGTTTCTTTTCCATGGGGCTTTCTGTGTTTCCACCAGTGGATTTCCATTAGTGCATTTCCATGAGTTTCCAACTTGGACAAGTGATTTGCAGAACTGGGTGCCATGCAGTGACTTATATAGGATATACTTCAACCTTCATACATGTAAGTCTTTCCTGTTGAGGATTACAAGGGAAGAAATGTAACTTTCTATTTGTGTTTCAAACATGATCTGGGCAATTTGGGCCTGGACTGCAGACCAGGAGATGTGAGTTCCTCTCTGGCTGTTATTAAGCTGTTAAATCTTCACCTTTTTGTGCCTATTTCACCTCTTCTTCCACTGCTCAGTGTTTGCCTTGTGAAGTCAGTGGAGCAGGAACTGTCTCTTATTTTCTGTTTGTACAGTGCTTTGCAGAATGGATCTCCGCTATGTCTGTCTGTAGGTGCTAATACAAAATATGGTCAAGATAAACTCAGGTTGCCTTTGAAGTTTGTTGCTTCTATTTCAAGTCTAATAAAGGCTTATGTGTCCTGGTTTATTTTTTCCAACTGTATTAGCTGGCTCATAAAACGGTTAATATTTCTTCCCAGGAACCTTGAATTATCTATATTTTTAGACTATCAACAGCTATTTTGATAATACCAATTACTAATGATGATCTCGAACATAATGGTACAACTACACCTAATAACATTTAGCTGAATACTAGAATGGTTTTAGGGATGCAACTCATTAAACACATGGGCATAGGAGTGAGCATAAAGTGTCAGCTTTGGAGCTATGTATTTTGTGTGAGCAACTGTACATTTAGGGTTGTAGTTTTTTTCTCAGACATGGAAAGGGAGCAGCCAACCCCAGGCTGGCTGGAGCTCATGTGAGTGAACAGCTCTGCAGCACATCAAGGCAGTTTAACTGAATTATAACACAAAACTAAAAATCCTTAATCTTCTAAGACTGATTAAATTCTACCCTAGATGTCTCAGTTACCATACAAACTTCTAAAAATGCTTTTCACTCCAGTGAGCCATCATTTCTACTTGTGTGAGAATTTGTATTTTAGATTATATATCTAACACTCATAACTGTCATAACTACTAGACAGAAAACACTTAATAAAGCCTCAAGGTTTAAAACCATGTAGATGCTAAAGCCTCACAGTTCTGCAAAAAATTTTGAAACTGAAATGAGTTTCCTTTAAAACAAAGAATGTAGACAGATGATGAGAAGAACCTGGCAAATACAATAATTTAAATACCACCACCAGAAACTTCAGGACTTCTAAGAAGGACTTCTAAGTCCTGATTCCTGAGAAGTAACTTACAGATTTGTGAGTTTTATTTATTGTTGATATAGTATTTATATTGTTGATACCAGTATTTATTTATCATACTTAAAAAGCAAAATAATGAAAATATCTGGGAGAATTCTTGTCTATGCATCTCTCCCACATCTATTGCAAGGTGTTAGAAAATGTCATGGCTTATGCATCCCTCCTGAATACAAGCAATAGCATACCATAAGAAGTCTGTTAATGCTGGTGCTTATGTCTAAACCCCCCAAAATAATGACTTATATTTCAGTACCAAAATGAGACCTCTGACAATTAAAAAAGTAATAATAGATTTGTGATTTTCTCAGGCTGTTAAAATTTTCTCATCTACAAGATTATAGATGCTTAAAAAGTTTTAATACACAACAAGACAATTCCCCAGAAAAAAAAAGAAAGCTTGAAGTCAAAAATAATTTCTGTGGTTTACTTTAAAAAGTTAACAATTAAAAAGTGGGCCTTACCTGATAGCATATTGTTCACAACATTTTAGAATTAAAAATAGTTAGAGGTGTAACAGCAATCCAATTACATACAGAAACTGCTTTCTCTGCCTGCCACACAATACATTTTGTGTATGAAGAAAACCATTAGAATTTTATGAGGCAATTTGAACTACCTGTAAAACTGATGGGAGCAAAACTAGTTGGATTTTTAGCAACTCAGAGTCAAACAGAATATGTGGTGCTTTCACTGACAAATGTCATTGTTCCACATAAAAATGGGACCTGATTTCCACAAGTGAGAACAAAATCAAACATCAAACAAATATGACATCTATTCTATTTGTATGAAAATCATGACCTCAATGGTTTTTTTTTTTCAGGAAGTATTTCAATGTGGTTTTTGCAAAGCAATTAAAGTTCAGGTCAAGTCTGTCTTATCTACAAGAATTGGATGAAAATGTCATTTTTTCTGTTCAAGTACTCACAGACTAATAGTTGCAGAGTCTCTGTAATCATAGCTATAGCATTTACACAGAAATGATAACTCATGCATTCTCCACTTTATTCTGAAGACTCTTAAGACATTTGGCAAACCACACTTTCATAAAGTCATTGGAAAAAGCCTTTCTGAAGTGTAGCACCAAAACTGATGGTGTGTTTCTTGTGTTCTCAGCAATCATGGTCCCAAAGTAAGCTCCTTGTTTTACAGGAGATGCTGTGCAAGAGGACTTCTTCAATCACATCCAAGAGCCATGTGATCCCTCTTTATAACCCTAAGCATTTCCTTGCATAATGACTTGGCGCTTTTTCTCATTCATATACTCACTGATTTATTCCTTTCACTTTGCCCTCATTTTAGCCCTGGACTGGTGACCCCACTACAGCAGCTGATTGGGCAGGCTGCTCACCTCACCCCAAGCACCTACATCCATGGCATGGGGGGGCACCAGGATTTCTGCAGGACCACAGACCTTTAGGGAGAAGGTATCTCCCTGTAACTCCTGATCTGGACCAGGCAGTGGGTTCCCCTCCAGCACCCAGTTCTTGAGGCTGCCTCCATGGCAGTTGTCTCCTGTGCAGGGGACAACGCACTGTGTGGATGTTTGTACAGCTCACAACTCAGAGCTGGCCACAGGGCAGGGAGGACAGCAATTGGTTTGAGCCACTCAGGCAAGGTGTGAATGAGATGTTGTGTCAGTAAGATTTAAACATTTTACCTCATCACAAATACACATAAAATCCCCAATTACTGTTAACAATCCCAATTACTGTTACTGTGCTCAACAGAAGTTTATGTTGTACTCTCTGTTGTTGCTTACATATGTTGAGTTTGCCAGCAAGGTCTTCATAAGTGGTGTCTTCCCATTATTGTCACTACCATGATGACCACAACAGACACAGTGGGGAACTGCTAAAGTTTTAATGACAAGCACTCTTAGTTCAAATTTCTCAGTAATAGTATTAGGGTGTATGAAACATGAGCATACTTGAAACACACTTATATGAGAAAAACTACTCTATTCCAGTTTTTTTGTTGTTGTTGTAAGCCAGTGAAAGATCAATTTCAGTGAAAGGTTATTGCTTAGTTATATTAGGACTTGGGGATGGGGTGAGAAGGTAGAGAGAGTTGCTAAAAAGGTTTGAAGAGTGTTGTTTCCCTAAGATTTGCATATTTTTGTATGAGCAAATCAACTTTCTGTATTATCAAGCAGGTTCTGCATCTCTGATTTACATTTATGGGTAACATTAGTAATACTATATTGTTTTTATGAATCCATACACAGACACATGAGAGTAAATTTCTGTCCGCTGTGTAGAAATTTAGGCCATTTTGTGTTAATGTAACATCCATGCAGACCTGTCAGCCTTGGGTACTTACACTTTTTTTTGTTGAAACAGTAATGTCAATTAAAAAAGTAACATAAAAAGATAATTTCAAACCTGCTTCTTTTTTTCCATTACCAAAACCTAAATCTTAGAAATCCGTATAAAATTATCAACTTTGACATTCCTTTGAGCAAGGAAAATTTTTTCTTAGTTCTTATTATCAAACCCTGTAGCTTTAGATCATTTTGAGAGAATGATGAAAGTAGCAGAGAAGGGCAAAACAGTTAATTCTGGCCTGGTATAAACACGTGATCTTGCACCAATGTTTGACAATAGCAGAATTTCACCTTGGATGGATTCTCAGAGATGAATTATAAGCTATCACAACTGGGACGTTTGCCGTAGGAACACCAGCAGACTCCTGACTGTGGCAATACAAATGATGCTTCTGTAATAGCCAATTAAAGGTATGCACAGCAGGGAAAGAGAGGTAATGTTTGAGATCCACTGTCCAAATGATCATAAATTCCAAGCTCTTTGCACTCTGGGACAGTAATTGGTAACATTAAAGTAAGGTAACTATTAATACTTGCCAGATCACTTAATTTGTGTACCTCTGTAATCTTAATTACAATCTCGACAAGAATGTCACCTTTTGTACAGGCAGATGAATAAAAATAAAACCCCAGGTCTATAGGAACTATCTCTTGGTGTCATCTAGTGGTTACATTCCTATACTGCAAAAAGGAAATGTGTCTAGTTTTATTTATAGATATACACACGCAAACACACACACAAACGTATAAAATATGTTTGTTTCTGACTGAGTGGAGTAAAGGAAGCTGCAATTTTTAGCAGACAAGGCAAGGTTAGCCTTTCTCTGCTCTTCACCCTGGCCTTTTTATTGTGTTTTCTTATGAGGTCAACACATCGACAGAGAGCTCAGTTAGCATACACTGGTGTGAAGGTGCTGTCTGCTGCCCCATTTAGGCTGCTTGACTGAGCAAGTGGGTGTTTTTAAAGGACATCCTCTGCCAACACACAAGGTATTTCCTTATGGCTGACTGAGAAGCACTCAGGGGATGCTGACAGATTGAAATGGCATGCCACCAATCTGATTGCACATGGCCATGGCACTAGAGGAAGACTAGAGCAAAAAAAGAAGCATCCCCTGATCCTCCTGCTTGATCTGTCTTCCTCTCCCTGTCCTGAGAAGGGAATGGTATGGCTGACACCAGGACAGGCAGCACTGCAAGAAACACTTTGCTGTCGACGTGCTTAAATGCCATTGGAAAAAAAGAGGAATTTTTAGTATAGGTCTTAATTTTTTAATACATCTCTCTTGGGAACAGGAAAAGCAACAATCTTCTGCTTAGAGTGAGAATAGATTCAAATCACAAATTTTGCCAGAGATACTACTTAGGAATATACATGATATCCAGATTTGGAAGTCCTTTCTCAGGAAGAATAGCCATTAGTGCCAGTGAATTTTCTACAACCTTTACACAGAAGAACTATAACATGTTTTATTGCATCAAGGAAGGGAGATTTATAGCCCAGAAAAGTGTTTATCCTAAAAAGAAAAGTCTGGAGTGGGCTTTCTTTCTGAGTCAGTAAACTCAGTTTGTATTTACTGCATTCTAAGCCAAGATTACCAAAACCTGACCTGATTGATATTCAGATAAGTTTTACTTGCAGTGCTACCCACTAATTTTTTGGTGAGATTTTCTGAATGTTCAGCCCTTCAGAATATACTTTGAATAGTGATAACATCTACCTTTTATTTATATTTGGCAACTTTACCATTGCTTTGCTCAGACATTTATGGATCTAGATATGGGTCCAGTCACCCATACTTCAAAAAACAGACCAAACTTGGTCCAAGCTGAGTACAATATTCAAACAACACAAGTATCTAAATATATTCCAAAAACCATTTTCTCTTTCCCTGTATTTTCAAAAAGTATTCTGATGATGGGAAATGGGAATATGAAAATAAAAGACCGGCTGAAAATTTGTAAAAATGTTTTTCCAATTTCAGCTGAACCCATTGTTTGAGAAAATACACACAAACCCATGTTCCTTGGCTCTCCCTCTTAGCAGGGCAAAAGGAGCAAATCCCAAGGAATTTGTTCTTAGAGATTTTCATGGCAAGTGATAAGAAGGATTCAGCACCAAGAAGGACTGCTACTCTGCCTACCTCCAAAAGGGTCCTGGAGCCAGGACTAGGAATAAATAAAAAAAGAAGGAAATAGCCTGCTACATTATATTCCAGCAAACAAATAGACTCTAGGGCACCATGGCCACTAGCTTGAGTCAGAGCAGCATAGAAAAACATTCAATTGCCAGACACCCCATTTAGTCTCCTCTAAAGGTTACCTGTCACACAGCTACCTGGTAGCCACTGTTAGACACCAGGTCTGCCCATCCAGTTTTGGATAGTACTAGACTAACTGAACGTATGGTCTGAATCAGTATAGATTTACTTGTTTTTTTGTCTTTAATATTAGCATATTAAATGAACTCCAGGCTGTTGCATTACACATGGCACATCTAGCTTCTAGAGACTTTTGAAAAATTCAGCCTGAAATGCTTTTACATTTTAAATCTGATTAGAAATAACTCATTCAGATGGATGCTATGCAAGGGCACTAAAAAATTTACTGCTCTGTATAAAAATAACTGCTCCAAATATGAATTCAAGCTGCAGGTAGAGAGAAACTATCTAAGTAAACCAGTAAAGAAATTATTGAAAGAATAAGACAAATTAAACAACTAATTCACCAATAAGGATATTTTTAAACTAGTTAAAGTCACCTTATAGGTTGTCACTAACATCTTGACTACAGCAAAGCATTTGAGCAAAGGTTTGTCTTTTTGCTTGAGTAGACTATGAAAGCCAATGAGTTTTTATATGTGCTTAAAGAGAAACAAACCCTTATGGCTTTCACTTTTTTTTTCTCCTTTTTTGACCGGACATTGTAACACCAATACTTAAAACTGTTCGTTTTTATGAAAGAATAATTGTAAGATATTACCAGAATGTGCTCAGTTATGAGGCTTATTTCTCTCCTTATTTCATTGGCATGTGTTTATGGTATCACTGAAGTGACGTTTACTATGTATATTGAATTAAAATAGTTAAAGCAGTTTCCTGGGTGCCAGGATGTGGCACAGGCCTATCCCCTGTGCATGCTTCAGCTGGTCCTG
Organism: Falco rusticolus; assembly: GCF_015220075.1. Taxonomy (NCBI): domain Eukaryota; kingdom Metazoa; phylum Chordata; class Aves; order Falconiformes; family Falconidae; genus Falco; species Falco rusticolus. The sequence continues at coordinate 66,916,949 of NC_051210.1, read as the reverse complement.
GGCTCCTCAGTGGGAAGCAAATGCCATGCTCTGCCACTGAATGTGGGGCTAGGCTAGGAGAACCTGACCCACCATGGAAACATAGAAGTAGTCTTTCAAGGTCATTTTTATATAATACAACTGTATTTTAATTTCTATGTAGTACTATTAATCTCAATTTAGATTTAAAAAACATTTCATGAAACATTTGTAATTGATAGGTTTGGTGAACGTATGTACCTGTCCCTAGTGCTCCAAGTTGGACAGTAGTCCCATGGCTATTGCTGTATTCATTAATATTTTTAATAAGTTCTTTTCTGTGTGTCACTATTGCATCCTTGCATCTTGTGTTAATGGAATTTGGCTGTGAAAAGAATGCTAAGGCTATGACTTGGAAATCTGATTTACAGAGTCAAATTTATAAAAGATGTCCAGAGACATGAAAAGGATAGCAGGATTTATTTAAGCAGATCTTGGTTTAGATTTCCTGTCTGACTACACTTCCACCACTCACAACACAATCTCTGATATAACAGTTTCATTTAGTTTAAGTACAGTAAGAAATGTTTATCCTGAATGGACAAACTGAAACTAGGTGGAACAACCCAGTTTTCATTTGTCTAAATCTGTGCCTGATTACAAGGCTGACACTCAGGTAAGTCTGAGGTAACAGGAATTTAGAAAAGAAGTCAGGATGTGGAAAAGGAAAAAAATGGAAATAAGGTAGTCTCTTCACAAAATATCTCCAAATCTTGTTCACGAAAAAGTGAAGAAAATCTTCTATTTTGTAATCAAGAAATAACAGTAGCAGGTCACATTAATACATAAATAGCTCATTACTATTCATCACTAACAATGTTGAGTATGAAAAAAACCTGTTATACATGAGTAGAATACAATCTACTGATTGTTTTATCTTTCTTTAATTCAAGCGTGCATTTACAACTGAATTCTACAAAGATTAAAATGAATGATTTTTTAGTTGTTGGGAGATTTGCAAAAACAATTAAACTATATATAAAGAGGGTTTGTTTGTTTTTTTTTTTTTCCTGTGTGCATACAAACTAATTTTATCTCCTAGATCACCATCAGGAGACATAATGGGGTCACTAACAGCCATTCATATGATGTAACATGCTGTATTACATTGACAAGTTAAAGCCTTAACCAAATTTCTGTAGAGAAATAATATTAAAGAAAATATGAGAGTAAGACTTTGAATTTATTTTAAGAAAACAGAACACATTTCTGATAGGTAGAACTTGGAATTTTCTAATCTTAGGACTTATTTAGAAAATGTGACAAAAATGCTTTCTTTCCATTCATATCAAGATTTAGGCACTTACAAAGTGCCTAAAATACAAGAACAACTAATTTAGCCATTATTTTTATTTGAAATAACTGAATTCCTCCTGATATAAGACTCAGAAATGCCAGCACCTAATGCAGTAAAATTTCCTATGCTGTCTGAATGGAAGAATTCTATTTTTAACTCTCATTGATGCTCCACTGTTTTCTTCCACTCTTGATGCACCAGTTGCAGCAGGGCTGTTTTACTGCTCTTCCCAAATCAAAAATTAAGTTAAAGGAACTCTAGTTCTTTCCAAAGATAAATTATATTATGTGTTGACCCAGAGACAACTTGATATAATAAGAATACTTTTGTAACTTTTTCCCCATGTCACCATAACCTGATTTTTCTCTAAATACAAAGAAATCAAGGTTATAACTGAGGAACTGAAGTACTAACCCTTTTAACAGACTTTTCTCAAATTTAATGTTACTATGGAGAGCTAGCAAAAGGCTATATATTTCCCACCTTCTCTTTTGATGTTTGGCAACTTCTTATGTTAATAATCCCATAGGAAAAAAAAAGGAATATTCCTACTATAGAAATGAAATTGAAAGGTATAGGTCATCTTATTGTAAATATTGTGGAAGGAATATAAAACACCCTTACATCTTAATTCAGAGCAATAAAGACAGGTGCTGGGTCAGGTGCTTTGTATGATGCTTTGAAGAGATTAACTTCCATGACATGATATCAGAAACAGAGGCAAATAGTAGGTGCTAAAAGCTTGACAATATTGAATATGTTCAAAAAAACATTTTTTAATAAATAAGTGGTACATAAGTATGAATGGTAAAATTCAAGACATGGATAATTTATTTGTGGTTCTGGTCATACAAGGAATTCTCCAGAAGTGGTATTGTATGTTCCCCTTTATGATTTCTTATGATATATTGTATAATGTGAGTAACATTAGCCACTTTAATAAGGTTATTGCAGTTACAAAGGCTTTTTAAATTGAATTTTTAAATTCAAGTTTTCTAATTCATAGGTAATGCTAGAAGAAATTTTAGTTTAGAAAACAAAACCTTAATTTATTTTGTACCGACTGAATAGAAATATTTGCTGTATTACATTTATTATCTGATACTTTGTGTGTGTGTGTGTCTGTGAAGAAAATGATATCACGATTCTTGCTTGATAAATGATTTAGTGGGGGGCAGCTGACTCTGACTGGATGCCAGGTGCCCACCAAAGCTGCTCTGTCACTCCTCCTTCTCAGCTGGACAGGGGAGAGAAAATATAATGAAAGGCTTAAGGGTCGAGATAACGACAGGGAGAGATCACTCAGCAATTACTGTCATGGGCAAAGCAGACTTGACTTTGGAAAATTAGTTTAATTTATTACCAGTCAAATCAGAGCAAGATAATGAGAAATAAAATAAAATCATAAACCCAAATCTTAAAACACCTTCCCACCACCCCTCACTTCCTCCTGGGCTTAACTTCACTCCCAATTTTCTCTACCTCCTGTTCAGTGGCACAGGAGGACCAGGAATGGGGGTTGTGCTGTTCATCACACACATTGTCTCTACTGCTCTTCTTCCTCAGAGGGAAGACTCCTCACACTCTTTCCCTGCTCCAGTGTGGGGTCCCTCCCACGGGAGACAGTCAGCTATGAACTTCTTCAATGTGAGTCCTTTCTGCAGGGCACAGCCTGCCTCACCATGGTCTTCACCACAGGCTGCAGGGAGATCTCTGCTCCGGCACCCAGCACACCTCCTCCTGCTCCTTCTGCACTGCAGTTGTTGCTCTCCCATATTCCACTCCTCTCTGGCTTCAATTGCTCTTCCACAGTAATTTTCCCCCCTTCTTAAATACATTATCCCAGAGGCACTACCACCATCACTGATGGCTCAGCCTTGGTCAGTGGTGGGTCTTTCTTGGAGCCAGCTGGCATGGGCTGCATTGTACATGGGGGAAGCTTCTAGCAGGCTTCTCTCAGAAGCCACCCCTGTGGCCCCCACACTACCAAAACCTTGCCATGCAAACCAATACATTTAGTAAGGCTCTTGGATTTCCATGCTGAAACTAATCTTCTGGTCTGTGAGCCAGCTTTTAAAACGGAGTTTTGTTGTCGTTTCTGTATGTATTTTTCCCAGGAATGTTGCTGCTGAGTGAATTTGTCTCAGAATGTGTAAAAATTTTCTCTTGTTTCTTCTATCTCTGTTTTTTTAATTCTTGCACATGGCCCTCTCCCCTGTATGTATCTACTCAAATAAATAGATACACGTTTCATTTTGACATGAAGGACTTTTCACAAAATCGGTTGCATTTATTCTGCACTTGATTGATGCAAGTGTGGACACATGAAGGGCCTGCAACTGCCTCTCCAACAAATATTTTAAGACTTGATTGTCTCTGCCTGTTTGCAGGTCCTTATTTTCTCACATTTAATAAACTTTTGCTGAAAAAGACGTTAAAACCATTAATAGAAAACAACTTTTTTCCTTAGGTTTTGTAGTAAACATGTAAAGACCAAACATTAGTAGACTATTTCTTCTGGCACCTTTAGATATCCAGAAAAGTTGTTTGCAATCAGTACCACAGCAGTCACTACTAGTGACCTAATTCAATCTACACTTCCCTAGTTATCAGATCTTGGTATTTTTTCTTCCAATGCCTTGTTTTATTACATTTCTGGAAGTATGTAGAAAGTAAAGCTGTAGATATGATTTAATATTCTATTTGAAAGGACATTAAATGGCTTTTTTTTAGCATGTGCAGCTGCTTCTTTTTTTATTGGTTTTAGCAATGTCTGCCTAGATCAGACATGAAGAAAAAGGCTTGCCGTATGAACAAAAAATCAGTCAGCCCTCTGAATGCAGGTGTCTCCTTAGCTGTATACACTATGAAACAACCTCTGCAGGTGAGAATCACACTCTTCCTTAATTAACTTAATCTTATGACATTTTTGTCTCTTCAGAGAATTATCTGTAAATCTCCAGGACAATTTTCTCAATGGAATGGTGTCAGATTGCACCAGATGCAAGTCACTTTCATTGGCTTTGCTACATGCATATCCAGGAAAATTAGTCAGCACAATATTATGTTAGCTTCTAAGCAATAGAATTTAGCTTCATACCTTGCCATTTACCAGGTCCACACACTTAAAATCAATGGAACCTGTATGCAAATGCATCATAAATTTGATTTTTTTAATGACAATAAATATACTGACTGCCTCAATCATAATCTTTCCTTCATTTTCTAGATCAGCTAAATATACAAAGAAAATGTTCTACAGTTATATGTAGAACATATACAAGCTAAATGTTTTACAACTATTCCAGTTCACATCAGATTCCAGCATACAAAGTCCACAAAACTGAGTATACTCTTCTTTTATTGTACTAAGGATAAATTTGATGAAGTAAAAAATCTGGCCCATTTATCTGATAAACTAAAATAAATGCATATCACATCAAAGTATAATTCTGACCTTTCACTAAACAGTATTAATGTTCATTTATCTTGAAATATAAACAATATATAAGTGTATGTATATATATGCACATATCCCACGTATATACACAGAGTGAGAGACACAGATGTAGAAGTATATATGAATAATATGACATTATTTGAAAACTGTGAAAATATGTGCGAGAACAACATATGGTCCAATCTTTGCAGTAACTAGAAGAAGGAAATCCAAGAAGATATTTTGGGGTTGTGCTTCCTTATGTGATACAGAGCTCAGTATTCTCCTAACTAATGGTGTTATTTTTACCCAGAAAACATTAGGAAATTTCTAGAATTACTCTTAATCTGCACTTGCAATATCAGAAAGAATCAAACACACAAAATCAAGACAATACCAAAGTTAATATAAGAATTCCCAAAGTAAAGGGCTTTAAAATTGTGCCACAGACACTATACTCACTGAAAATTTCTTCAGGCCATTTTGCACTAAGTTTCTTAACATTTCTAAAAATAATTTTTTTTGATCCGCATTGATATATCCTTGCAAGTTATGAGAGCAGATTGTCTTCAGCCTAGAGTCATACTCAATCTTTGAGCTACAGTATCTGATGAAAATCAGAATGTTAATGAGCATTTTTACCACATATACCTACAGCTTATGTAATAATGTAGACAATTTTTATAGCAAATCCTTGAGCAAAGCCATGGCTAAAGAACTCCAACATGTCCTTCCCCTGACAAATATTATTAGTGGTAAGTTAAAAGTTTGCCTGCTGTCACTGTGACCCCAGGTGACCTCTTAATTTCTTGAGTTCAAGTCCAATTAACCTTCAGGAAGAAGCACAACTGCTCTAACCAGACAAGTCAATAGAATCCAATAGTAATCATTTCATTTTCTGGTTTGTCAAAGGGCAGTGGTCCCACCTCAACCATTTCACACAAAGGTGGTAATTTATCAATGTTTAGAATGATCTGTACTGGACCATACCCAGCCCTCTCTCAAGTGCACTAATCAATTAAACAGGCCGTATCTCAGTCACGCCACCCTGTGTGCTGCCACAGAAGAAGGCGCCAGTTGAAAAATTACTCTCCTCTTGTGATATTTGCTGGTTTAGTTTCAGGAATGAAAATATTGATATACACTTCAAGCTCTTGTTGCCATTAGAGGCTTGAATTAGATCTATGAGAGTATGGTGGGAAAACCTGTCTGGTGTGAAAAACTACTTCTCAGCATTGTCTGTCTTCTACCACCTCTTTGTACATGTGTCTGCTGTTGAGTTTATCAAGAGTTAGCCATAGCATAATGGAGGGGCAGAAAAGCGTCCCAGGAGAGCAGGAGGGAAGCAGGATTAATTAAAGATGACTCCAAGATTAAAAATATGAAAGGGGAAAAGAAAGGCATGACAAAGTCCTATTACCTTCTGGCTTTCACCTCTGACAGGGTAGGGAGAGCACCCCTGACTCATGCACAAAAGGATTGTCACAGTAAATGGCTCAGTGTGCAGTGGAGAGAGAGGCAGTGACAGTTACACTGGTGGCAAACCTGGGCTTGTATTTCACTAGCTATCTAAGCATGAATGACTACCTGAGTATTTTATGCAAATGTATGAAGACAGACTGATTGTATGTCAGGGGCTCATCAAAGAGCAGAGGGAATATACTGACAGGGTCAGGTCCGAAGGTTCCCTAGTGCTTCTCTAACAAGCAGGATTTGCTGCTGTCTTGTGAAATAAAAAGGGAATACAGGTAGTCCTGAGATTTAAGAGGGCTGAAATTAGATTGTCCCTCCCAGTGCAAGCAAAGGTGAGAAAATTTTGGATGAAGATACACAACAACAAGCTACGTGCTGGAAAATGGGACTCTAGACTTAATGTCACAGTTAAGAGAGAAGTCCTACAAAGATTTAGCACTGTCCAACAAGAATAAGACCTAGTTCTGAGAACACTTCTTTGCAGAAGTGGCACCCAAGAGATGGGAATAAGGAATGTGCTGAATTTTTCATTTGCTTTTCCCAAGTTCCTTGCAGTAGCACATGTCAATCCACCTTCCTAGACCAGAGCTGAACAAAGACAGGGCAATTCTGGACCTTACGGGGATGGAGTTTTTACAGTAAATGAACTACATATGAACTTCCTAACCAGCTATTTGCTTTAATAAGAAACTCTATTTCTAATTAATTATTCTGCTTGTCTAATTTAAATAGGATTGTTTTAATAGTTCACATACTTAAGTAATATTTCATTGACTCATGAATACATTAATATGTAGCAGTTTTTGACAGTCATAAGATAGAGACTCTAAACTTATAATTTGCTAAGAACAGCAACATTTTTATTACTAATGCTGTTTGAAATCATAACAAATCTTTAAGATACAACTGAATCTATTTTTATTTTAGCTCTTTCTTGGCTATTCTCATACAGAATGTACAAAGATAGGAAAAGAAAAAACCCAACCTTTAAATTAGTTTTGCAGTTTCCTACTGTCCTATATTAAAGGCAACCTAATAGAATTTATAGGAGTAGAACCCTTTTAGGCAGCGCTCTTTGTATTTTTTATTAAGTCCATACTTGCAGAATCTACTTAATGTCAATTTTGTACAATGGTTACACTGAACAGAGTATTTTATTTTAAACCTGCAGGACACAATGATAAATTGATAATTGACCCCAAGGCCATAGCAAATAAAGAAGCCCTGTTTTTCATTAGTACAGTGTTACATCGTTGTTAGGGGAAAAGAGAGTGATGCTAATTGAGTACTGAGGAGTTGCACAATTAAGAATTCATCCATGGTTTTAATTTCACATGTTTAAGGCTGCAAAATTCCTAATTGTAAACAGTAAAATAAAACAAGATTAACATGAGATATAATTATATAAAGCTTCACCATCCAGAAGCAATTTCCAGTCTTCTATATTTGATTATGTGTTCACTAGTGGTATAGTCAACAAATATTGTACTTTTCCTTTTGTCTCTCTGCTCCTTTAAATCTAGAGTATTTCCCAAAGCTTTGATTATCATAGCATCCAGAGGACAAATACTGTGTTGGTTGTTAAAAATGAGGCTGCTTATTTTGAAAAGAACCTCCAGAGCCTCCCATCGTAAATGAGTTCATTTTGTATCAGGCTTTCTTATGTTAAGCCCAGGGCTCATTTGTATTCTAATCTGAACCAGGATAATTCTGTGATGGAACAACATGGAATAATTCACTGTGTATCACAACCTCTTTTTTTTTGGCTAGTGTTAATTATTTGACTGTGATGTTTGTACTGAGTTTCCCAAGCCTTCAAAGTTTTAGCACCTTCTCACATAGGAAATTATCTGTGAATGAGACTGCTCCATTAAGGACCTATAATTCAGCTCCTGATTATTTCTTCCCCTCTCCAGCACTTTTGGATTCCTTTAGCTCATACTCACACAGTTGCCTTGATACAGTTTGTATTAGACCCAAGCTCAGAGCTAGTCTGTGTTCACTCCTGAATTACGCTTTTCTTCCACAAAAGCAGTATGATAATGATTGCAGCAGCACAAAATTTATCCTACTTATGTTGTATCAGGTTTAGTGAAATCCCAGACCAGTTATAATGGAAAGAAAGGGACATGTCCTGACTACTTGGGAGAACCACGGCTTTAGACTGAAATGTTCAATAATATAAAAAGTAAGCAATTAATAAATATAGTCTAAAAGTTAAGAGCTGGGCAGTAATATGTTCAGGTCACTCTATTGAAAACACCATCCCAAAGGAATAAAAAGCTCAAATGAAATTAAATCTCTAGGTTCTGGGAAGCCAGTTTGTGTAACCTGTTTTGTCACATGTGGGTAAAGCAGAAAATCAGGATGTATACAAAGCACCAGAAGAGTTTTCCCATGTGACATATCCCAATCAACTGGTATTAAATGCAGAATGCACTAGAGGAGGAAGTGTATTAGCTGAAATGCATTAAAGGAAAAGCATTTAGAAAGTTTATTTGGATGGTCTAGTAAGAAAAAAGTTGATTAAAAAATACTCCTCAATCATAAGTCACAAATGATTTTATTCAAGCTGAAGAATTCACACAAGGATATAAATCAGATCTGTTATGAGTGAAATACAGCTTTAGAAATTAATCTAAAACAGCTCTTCTATGGAATATAATAACATTTTACAATTTAGTAAAGAAACCTGCTTTGTTTAGTGGTACTACCACACAGGCCAGTATTTTTGCTATTTACTTCTCTGACAGTTCCATAGTTCATGAGTCTTTGCCATCTCTTTTGCTTCTGAACATGGCTTCCAGGTCTAATCTATGATACATTTGAAACCAGCTATGGTTTCAGCTATGAAGACTGTCTTTTCTTCCAGTACTTTAGTAAAATTACCTCCTTTGGAATGATAAAGAACAATAGAATGATTGTGAGAGAAGCAGTATTTTCATTGTGTAGAAAAATTCTCCTTTAAAAGAAGAAACTATGAACTGGAATAAAAAAGCTATGTTACAGTGCTTTGGAAATGGTGCATAACCCCCCTGTCTAGTTCCAAAGGTGCTCACCAGACTCATCAGCTGTCTGTTACAGATCTTAGGAAACTGAGAACAAGCAGCCTGCCCACCTGGCCTGTGAAGGTCCTTCACTGAAGAAGCCCTGAGCACTGGGACAAGAAAAGTGCCAGCCAGAACTGTCTCCCTGCTGCCTACCCAGAAAATATTTGGCATAGGGGATGGACAAACTAGAGAAAGAAGAGTAAGCCGGCAGGAGGCAGGGAGCTGGGAAGTCCATGGCTGTCAGGAAAGCAGAAACTTTCTTAGGTTAATAGATAAACTAGCAGGAGTCAGATGGCCTATCCACCTGGCTTGCACCAAACCCACAAAACTGGGTTTTCCATCTAGCTGTTATTTTCTGAAAATTATTCCTTTGATAAAAACATGTTTGCTAGCCTTATCTAAAATGACAGATGCTCAACAGTCATTGACTTAGGTTGGCACTGTCATCTTTTGCCTTCCTTCTACTTAGATGTTTCGACAGAATTTCCTAAGCAAGACTGGACTATGGAAGACAGAACTATGGAGCTAGGTGGCAACAAAAAGACCACTTGGGATAGTGGGATAGTATTTCTTAAGTTAATTTCAGAAGGAAGTGAAGGCTTACAGGAAGAAGGTCCATAGTAATAAATGAGTAAAGGGAAAAGAAAAGCACAGGCTCAGCAAGACTACTGTTATAATCAATATTTCTTTAAACTCACTTTTTTACATAATATGAGAAGACATCTTTTCCTGTGTGACTTAGCTGTTGATATATCATAGTGTAAGCATACAGTCATGTATCTGGAACCAGCATATGCTACAGGAAGAGGAGCACTACTTTTCTACTTCCAAAATGACATTTTCTCTCATAAACAAGCAGAAAATCTTGATTGGAAGGAACATTTCATAAAATTCTGAACTTTAACACATAGAATGGTGGATAGCAGGGAGCAGAGTTTAAAACATTTAGAAATCTTCTTTTTATCACTGAAAATGAGATAAAAGTGACTATTAGCTCTATTATAGAGACTTTTTCATAAAAATGGAATAAACTAATCATGTTTTCCTAAATGATGCAGAATCCTGTCTCAGGAGAGCTTTGTGACTTTACAGTCAGTAAATAAGACTAGAGAATCAATAATTTACACATTGGATTTTTGATAAGTAAATAAATCTTGCTGTATTTTCTTTCTATTTTCACTATGATGTCATCAACAGCAAGAAAGTGTTTCCGAAGCATTGCAGGAACAGCCAATAGTAACAGCTTAATTTTAGGTCAATTAAATGTCTTCTGCTTCAAATCTGCAGCATCCTTTTAACCACTCTTTTTTGAGGTTTTGCAAATTGTCACCTCTAAAGCAGTGCAGCAGTCCAGGTGGGTCACAGATGCAGACTCAGTAACTGATGGAAATGGAATCCACTCTTAATGATCTGAAATGTTACCTCACACCAATACTAAGAACATTGGCTGAATGTTGCAGATCCTGACTTTAGGCACCTTCATCTGTAAGGGAGAATATCGTAATTCTGCATAAATTCAGTTTTAGACATCATTTTTTTCTTACCATAGAAGACTAATACATAAAAATAAAAGAAATGGTAAAGGAAAACAATTTAAAAGCAACCCTTCCTTTCTGACCAGAATTACTTCAGTTTTACAAAATTTAGTTCTGAGCTATCAGAAATAAGGTGGTAGATATCATAGCAGCTGTTGTCATCTGGACACTGAGATCCCTGTAGCAGATGCATATCATTAGTATATCCATGTCAAGACGGTCAGTCTCATCTCATCACCTCTCCACGTCTAGATCATGAAGTTCAGGGAAAACAGGATAAATGCATTTGAGATGCTGTAAGAATTGACTCGTGAGGGTGATGCATCCTTACACCACTGTTCTTTGAATTCCTCTTTTAAATATATTATTAATACTGGAAAGACCTGGCACTTTTTCTATAGTCTAAACTTTACAACCAAGGTCAGTTGTAAATGCTTAAGGAATGGAAAATAGGCTCACATATAGCATGTCCAAACTCACAGCACATTGGGAAGTAGCAATTACATTTTTTTGTATTAAATTACATTTTAATGTGAACAGAACAAGTATTCTAAGTGAATAACTAACTCACAAAGAAAATGTATTAGGTTCAATTTGAATGCCAGTACTATATATTTCCTTGGATACGGTATATTTTCTGTCTTGCAATATTATTGTGCATTTATTACACTTTGTGTTCTCTGTCCATAAGGCAATACGACACACAGATAATGATGATTTTCCTCCAAGAGCATTTCAGTGCTTTGCTAGCAATCTTTCAGAATACTTTAAGGATACTTATAGAAACATTACATAATACAGACTGGTAAATAAGTATTAAAAGAATAATTATAAGTGACTAATGACATGTTCTTTGGAGTTACTGTCTTTGTATAGTAATTTAAACAGATTGGCAAGATATTGCATAAGTGACACAAATATTGGAAACCCTTATTTTGATAGTGGTCTGTTTGAAAAGAACAGTTGTGAATGATGCATTGTCTTCCATGATCAAAGTGCACACCGTTGGATCCATGAAGAACTTGATAGCCAATTCACTATTGATAGAATGTCACTATTGACAGCAATTCAGTCACATTTGAAGATTTTATCAACAGCTCTCTTTAGTAGACCTACACTTAAACTAACCAGAAAAAAACCCTAAAGCGTTCTTTGTAATTTACTAATTTGTTGTCTCTATAATAATTGTGAAATCTCTAAATATACACATATTTACTACAAGCGAACAAGCTGTCCAGAATATAATTAGACAAAAATCTGCCCATCTGTTGTGCATTATCATGGGGCTTGCTCACATGCAAGCTGTCTCATTACTAAAAGGTGGAGAGGCAAATTGAATTGAGCTGGACTTCCTCTTAAAGTGGGATTAGGATGTGAAGACAAACCCTTGCTGTGAACCAGCAAAGCACCACTGGGAGAAAGTGGGATGAGAGAAGTTCCTTTTTTCTAAAGCTACATGCGCAGTGCTTACCATAAGGCCTAAGGGGTTGCTAATACCATTGTTTGGCACAATACAGCACACACTATAACCATATAAACCTTGTTTTCATTGAAAATTATTTACATTTTTTCTTAGTCCCCCGTGTCCCATGTCTTTTTCTTACTGTGTGCCATGGTATGCTGCATTCCAAACATCAACCTTGTTTAATGGAAGGCAGGAAAGTTTCACTGAAGCAAACTTTTCTTATGAAGAGTAAAATGTTTAATTATTTCATATTTTATTTTTATTTTTAAAATTCCATATTAATACGTTAATCAAGCTTTTGAAAGAGCTACTCAAGGCCACATACTCCTAAGAGTAATTTTATATGGAAATAGGAAATTTGATATGAACATGCTTATTTGCATATTTTCTAATCACTTATTAATACCTAGCACTTAGAAGCATTTATATATTTCTCCCACATGAGCACCTTGCATGAGCAGCAAAAACTCTCTTGTTTCTGAGAAAAGTATTTCTAGTGGACTGTTACTACATTTCTCTAGCAGAAACAGAGATTACTTTATAGTTATGCATGCTATAAATGAACAAATACTGTGAAAATTATTGAAATTATTGTGAAAATTTTGAAAATTAAGCAGAATAAATACATGATCAGTGCAGTTACACATTCAAAAGTTGGAATAAGAAAAAACTGGAATATACTTCTATCTTTTGTACTGTTGTCATTACTAGAGCACTTAACACAACACAAACTTTTATTTGCTAATCCTGCTTAATGACAGCTACCTGAAAAGTGTAGGACTTGCATACCAGATCATCCCCAGGAACAGAATGAACCCTCTTTTCCTACTGTTGTCAGGGACTAGCTACTTCACTCCCTGGAGTCCACCTCACATGCTTTCCTCTGGCTCTACTACTTCTCAATGATGAGATTAGTAGATCAAAAGAAATGGAGAGCAGATCTGCTCAAGATACTACAGAGCCTATTTGCATAATTTTTATGCTAATGATAGGCAGGTAAACTGGGTACAGGGAGCGGTATACAACCTTTTCTCCTCATTCTCTGCACCCTGAGCAAAAGGGAGTTTGTGTAATTGAAACAGAGTAGAACCTCCTGTGCAGCCCGCTACTTTCCCAGCATACGTAGTTATATCCCCTGCTCCACCCTGATAGCATATTAACCAAAGTAGGACATTTTTCATCGAATGGAGTTTAGTGTAAAATGGAGAAAGTGACCTGAGAAATAGGACCAGAAACAAAGCTTATTTAGGACAGCCAGAAGTTATGTGTTTTCACATAAGCTCAGAAGAGCTAGTGTTCCTTATGAGAGTGAATAAATAAACAGATTTGAACAGAAAATTAAAACTACTTTACAGAACACATAATGTTGTCACATTTAATTCCTGATTTTAACGTTTTTGCTTAAAAAAACTTAGAACCCATAAAACTTCAGAAAATGTCACAAAATTATGTCTCCATAGAAAGTGGAGTCTTTTAAAAAAGTGTAGAAAGAAAAAGATTGGATAGTACTAATAAATTCCCATGACAGGAGTCAGTTCAGGCTTTCAACTGCATTTCCTCCTTTACTATAAAAAATTTTGCTGATGCTGTATATAATATACCAGGGGTCCTCGAACTTTTCAAACAGGGGCCGACGTGTGGATGAAGTGGCAGGCAGCCATCTGTGGCTGCTTGCTTTCCCCCCCCAACCCCCTGCGGGGGCGGGGTGGGGGTGTCTGTAAATACTGGGGGTGGATTGAGGACCCTGGGGGCCGTATCTGGCCCGCGGGCCATGGTTTGAGGACCCCTGTAATAAACAGTCTCACACAGAGATTCCACAGGTGGTAGTGGGCCACATCAGCCAAAGCACCTCAGTGATAACTGCATTAATCTGCACACATCAAAATAAGAATGTGGGAAAAAAAAGAGTCATGTTCAGAAACTAAGAATGAACTGGTCACAACACAGAACAAAGTGGAGGGGATGTGTATTAAAAGGAAGTCAGAAGGAGGAGAGAGAATTGAGATTTACAGGAGGAATAGAAGACATGAAAGAAATAAATCAGGGAGAGACCAAACTTTTGGTGAAAATCCTATTTTAAAAGTGCCTTCATGATGCATTTAACCACATATGTTACAGGAAAATCTAGTAACCATTTGGAAGATTCTTCTGTGGACTGTTTGTGCATACACATATATGGCCTGTACTGAGGGTGGCTCTAATGATGGCTGTCAGGGAACAGAAACTTTAATGCCATGAGATGAACAAAAACCCAGGTGCTTTTGTATCTTTCTGTTAAAATTTTATTATTTATCTTTATAGTTTTCTGGTTTCTTCTCTTTCTAACAAACATATATGTAATACAATTTGGCTGCTCTCATATATATATTGTATTAAAATATACTGTGCAATACTGGTATTCATCTCATATACATACTCTAAGGCCATTATTTGTCTCTAAGAGATTTAACAGATACTTGCTTTTCACAATTTTAACATGATCTTCTTTTGATTCTTGCAGCTATCCAGAGTCCAGCAGCACAAAGGTGGCATAAAGCCCTGAATTATGTATTCAGTTGACATAATAGTTAACCTAATTTTATATTTTTCTGCCATCTTCATACATTGCATTTATTACACATGCTGTGCAAATTATTAGAGAAAAATTAAATAATAATGATTTCCTTGTTCAGCATCTTGTTATTTTCTCTTTATTCACAGAGGTGGAACATAAGTCAAATCTACAGCTTCCCTATAAATACTCATTTGCCAAAAGAAAACAAAATATATTTTGCCTTCAGACAATCTGCATTGATATATTGAAATAGCAGGGAAGGGGAAAAAAACCCCATAATGCTTCATTAGTTAATTGCGCAGAGCACAGCTCTTTAGGGGTAAACAAGTGAAGGACATTTGCTGAATGGTCTATGCCCATCATGCATATTATGGTCTAATGGTGCTAGTAATGGTAGGAGGCTCCTGGAGAGTCATCTGTCAAATTAGCACACTGAATTATTTATTGCCTCAGAGTAAAGTCGTGGAAGGGAGCAGCTGAGACCCATTCATAAGAAAATAGAAGATAAAGAAACAACCCCTCCCCAAAATAACCAGTACAACTGCTTTGCATGTTCAGTAATGTCACTGGTATTTGTAAACATCAGGATATTTAAATAATATGTGTGTATAAAGATATTGGGGTGTGCATATAAGTTTTAATAAAAAATAAATTATATGTATATATACACTATGTATACACTTCAAAGATGAAAATATTTATAGATTATTAGCATAAAGTTAATAATCATTATAATTTTTATTAATGAAACAGTGATTGCACTAATTTATACAATATATAATATACTAGCTATGGAATGTAAAACTATACATAATCTATAACATATAATTATATTTTTTAAATGATAAATTATAAAATGAAAGTGTATAAATTCATTAAGTAGTGTGCTTTAGTTGCAAACACTTATTCTTTCTCTGCAAATGTCAGAATGTAGGTTCTCAAAATATACAGTTTTAAAACTGTTTCAGAAAAACATGAAAAAAATTTTGTAACTGCATCTAGACATGTAAGATTTTTCAATTTGCATTAAGTTAAAAAGAGTTGGTCCTGGAGTTCCTCACTAGTAATAACTTGAAATTAATCTTTATTACTTAATAACTCTTTATTTTTCCTTTCTGTCTTCATTCACTGTAAGTTATTAAAGTCATGGTAACTTTCCAACACTTCTGATGATGAATGTCTACTGCGAATAGGTCTTCAGCCCTAGGTGCTTTTCATGGCATGCAAGCGTCCTGCATCTTAATCAGCAGTCTGGCTGTGCCTCTGCTTTCCTCAAAGTTTAAGTGAGATTAGTGTGATGTCTGATACTGTAAAAAGATATGTTATGGTTTATCACTAACCTGTCAAAGGTATTTTGGACTACATATTAACTTAACTAGCTTGCCCAACGAAATTCTGTAAGGCACTAAACAGTCCCATGACCCATTTCATCATGGCTTTAAACCACAATGATTTAAACAAAAGAGGGTAGATTTATAATAGATATTAGGAAGCAATTCTTTACTGTGAGAGTGGTGAGGCACTGGCACAGATTGCCCAGAGAAGCTGTAGATGCCCCATCCCTGGCAGTGTTCAAGGCCAGGTTGGATGGGGCTTTGAGGAACCTGGTCTTGTGCAAGGTGTCCCTGCCCATGGCCGGGAGGTTGGAGCTAGATGATCTTTAAGGTCCCTTCCTACCCAAAACATTTTATAATTCTATGATTCTATGATTCTGTGAATTTCAATGGGACTGATCACCAAGAATAGAGTTAAACATGTTAACATATGCTCCAATGCATTTAAAACCAAATCCCTTATGAGACCTTTTACAGATAATGTGCTTCTAAAAGTTGGTAGTTGCATGTTTAGTGTTTGAGACATCAGGCCTTTGGAAGAGGATATTCCCCTCCACATAATATAGACTTGTTCACTTAATATCCTGGTCACTAAACCAACCTCCCTATCTTTGGTTAATCCAGAGAACGTCAATACCTGCCTTTTTACTGTATCAGGTATTCACTGTGTATTCATTGTGCTGCTACCTAGATTTGCTTTCCTACTATTGGTATAGAGCTGCAAGTGGGATTTTGGAGGCTTTCTTATGAAGGCATTTATGAAATATTCTTTAACATTGTATAGAAATGATTACTGCTTCACTAGTAGCTTTGAGATTTTTTGTAGTTTGCTGTCCAAAGACAGAAGTAGCCTCTGGGGGAAAAGAAGGATCTTCCATAAAACTTTCATAACTTTTTAGCTGTGTTATGGAGACAGGTCTTCAGGATCAAGACAGCTGACAGAAAATGCACGTGGGCTAGTAATGACCATGTGAGAATTTACTACTTTAGACAAAGATGTTATATACTTGAACATCTAGAAATCAATGCTACCAAACTTTCAAATACTGATCTGTGTGATTTTTTCCCACTTTTCTTGCAATGTTAAGTTCAATGGCTCAGTATTTCTTGTTCTAAATATCATTTAGTCCCTCCAGCACTGATACTGCCATCCACACATCAGGCACTAGGGACAAAGGGCAGTAACCTGCAATATGGAGGAAGAGACCATCACCTCTGTTCAGCATTTCAAAAGACATGCTGATAACCTGTTCTAGAAATATCTTTTGGCACAATTTTCATGTGGAGAGACTTAGTTAAAGGAAACATTTATGTTGGTGAATGTCTGCAAGCCAAAAATGGTACTAATATCGATGATCAAATGTATTGTGGTACTTTAAGGAAAATATCTGTGGTCCTGAAAATAATCCTGCTTCTATTATTTTCTCAGAATTTACCTCCTTAAATGTATGACTCTGCTTTTATTTCCAACCTCTTCTTTTTTACTTTCTCACAGAGACAGGTTTGTGCACACACGCACATGTGCACACACACACATGCATACCAGGTGTTTAATGCTGCAATTTTAATCTAAATATGTGCTGGTTTAAATGGTCAGTAAAATAGCAGTTCAGAAATGTGTAAGGTTGCTAAAAACGTATCCTGTGAACTAACGCTTCTAAGAATCCTGCCACTTATATGTAAGCTTGCAAATATTTTTGTTTAATTCTATGTGATTTGTATATATAAAATTAACATCAATAACTAGACAAGAAGAGGAAAAAAGCTACTTGTCCTGATAACATTGGGTAATTGTTCCTCAATATTTCACCTTTAGATGACTTGACCGCTTGATGATTATTCATTTGAATAAACTTTGTCTAGAAATATGGCCTTAGAATAAAATCTGAATTTCTGAAGGGCAAAGATTTTACCTGTAAATCTAACATTTGATTGCACATTTTCGTCTCACAGAGGGAATTAAATTATACTTCTATTCCATGTTCAGTGCCTGGCAGAGAGAAGAAACCACAGAAGTAATAAAGAACTGAATTACCTTCAAGTCCATATTGCAAGCAGACCACCACATAAGCAGTGGAGGATAGGTAATATTTAGCTGTTGAAGTACACCTAAAGCTGAAAGAAAGGAACCTATTCTTTGAAACAAGGCCAACAAGTAAGACAAAATTGCCGTTTATTACCCAGTAAAAAAGAAAAGGAGTTTCAATGACAAAACACCAGTGAAGCAGTTGATGCAGTAAAGGACAGTTGGTCCCACTTTGATTAGTGTCTTGTGAGCTGATCAGCCCCCAATAAAAACCTAAAGTAAATGTACTCTGAAGAACTGTTTACATTTGTTTGCAACAAACAACCTGTGCCTTGTAAACAGCTGGCATCTGTTCAGGATCACATGGGAGCAGAGTGTACTTTCTTTACATTTAGAACTATTATTTCAGGAATAAAAAAGCCAAATGACAACTGAAGAGTGTCAATTCAGAATCATGGTAAAACCGTTTGTAAAAGAGCAACTAAGTCCCTATCTTGTGTAAAGGATTATATGTGAACCATAAGGAAAAGGAAAACCCTGATAATATTTTTAATTATCAGCTGAAACTAGCTTTGGAAAGCAAGAAATATTTAGTATCAAACACTTTTAAAAATTTTATTTTGTTTTCACAAGGATTAGATTCTGCCAGCCTTTACCCTGTTGAATATTGCTCTGATTCCAGAAGTCTTTCTGGAATCAATCAAATGTTGTGAAGGCAGTTATTTTGCATGAAATCCTGGATTAATGAGTCGCCACAGAGCAGATATGGATCTTGGGGAAACCATGGTCAGATGATTGATAGTACAGGATCGATGTTCTGCTGGATCATGCAGTAGCACATATTTGATCTGAGACACATAGATACATAATCAAGTCAATGATTATACTAGTGTGAAGTTTTCATATTGGACTTATCCTGGCTCTAGGAAGGCAGGCAATGCCGGATAAACATAAAAACAGGAGTATATCTGAGTATAACAGATCAGTGCTTTACATCCTGAGGCTACAGTGCTTTGATGATGATGATGATAGCTGACTTTAAACTATTATCAAATTACAGCTGCAGTAAGTACATCTAAATGATCTGTTAGATATATTTGCTATAATACAAGCACACACACAAACTTCAGTCCTCCAATTGTACCCATTGTACATCCAATAACTCATTCTGTGGCTGAAGGCTCGGTCTAGCTCACTTGAGAAGCACCGACATAACTGGAATAGTGGTTTAAGCTTGAGCTAATCCCTTTTGGGAATTATGGATGTAGTACTGGCTAGCTTTCTCCCAGTCTCCACTGGGTGATCAAAGCTTCTTCTCCATTGCACTGTAGTATGCCGCCATGTCTTTGCAGTGCCCTATAAAAATTAATGCAATATAAGAGCTATACTTCTGATTGTTATGCCAGTTCTCCACAAGTATTACGACGAAGGTTATTTGATACAAAATACAATTTGAAATTTGTTAGCAAGGAGACATTTTTGTGTGCCCCAGCAGATACCTCTTTATTGAGTCCTTGTAACTGAGGTTGGCATTTGTAGAATAGTTTAACCATCCAATATCAGAACAAGGTTTTGGAGAATGTCTGCTCTAAAATGAGGAATTGTACAATTCTTCTTACTAAAAGTCTGGCAGATTTCCACAGAGATCCTAATGGTTCATCATAACAAAATGGTAAGGAAGAGTAAAGAAGCCAAGGCATTAGGAAAATAACTTCCCCTGGCCTGATCTGCAGTCTTCTGTGTTTAAACCTAGAAGGGTCCCATGGGAGTGGGCCTCTACCACAGCCCAGGAGGCAAACTCCATGAAGGTAGTTTTGTGTAACCGCTTCATGGGGTAGAGGATCACAAGAGGATAAAAGACCAGGTGGAGCATACTTCAGCTGTGGAATTAAGAAAAGCAACATGGCAGGTATGAATGCTTTTAAGGAAAAGAATCATCACTGCACAAAAGGCCCTCTCCTGGTTCCCACTCTGGGGCCACGTGGGGACCAGAGCAAAGGGAGAGCCCTTGTGTGCTGTGGTTGTATGAGTGCAGGAGGTTAGTAGAAGGTGAACAAAGAACAGAAGGACAGGATATGCACAAAGGAACAGTCATGAAACTTTATTGAAAGATCAACAGAGGACCTTACTGGTGAAGCCTGAGCACCTACCCCAGCACAGTGCTGGTTCCTGCATGGTATTAAGGAAAAGAGTAGCAAGGACTGTGGAAGAGGCTGGACAGCTAAAGGTAATAATAGGTAGGCAGGGGACCACGAGTGAATGAGTAAGGAGATTGTGGAGGAATAAGGTCTGCAGATCAGGAGAATGGTTGGTGTATCTGGCTTCTTGTAATATTCTTCCAATGGTAGGGTCAGGCTTAATGACTGGCATTTTTGGCATTGGCATAAATGAATGTTGGTGCTCTTCCCTGTTTAGTTCAGCCTTTTTCCCTTGAGCACTGTGAAGTGCTCAAAGACCTCTGCCTTGCTGTTTACCATCTCAGCACACAGTCCTTAGTAGCCTGCAAGTGTTAAGGTCCAGCTCTAGGACCTGTGATGTTTGACATTTTCCTGCAAGGGATCCAAGGTTTTGACTGCAAGAGGGATGGTAAGAGGCCAGCCTCTCAGACCGGAGCACCTTTTGGTACACAGAATAGAGATTAAAGTGCAAATGCCCCAGAGGAGATTTGCTAGCGGAAGGAGGCATCATGCACAAACAACCACACCAGTTTGGGTATTATGGGACCTTGTAAGCAAGTTTCTTGCATACAATATGCCATAGGTTACCAGATGTGCCCAGTCTGGGCAAGTTGGATAAAACATGGAGTGGAAACGTAAAAATATGAATGCAGCCCAGATGAACACAGCATTTACCTTGAAAGGTAGAAGATAGCATTTGGATCTGCAATAACTGCAGATTATAAAAGCAATATTTGCATTGTAAAAGCAATCATATCCTGTGAAAATTGCAAAGCAAAATTCTTAAGATGCTTGATCAGCCACCTTTATATACATTTTCTTATGTAGTTTCTAAAAAATTGGTATCTTTATGTCCACAGAGAGTTACCCTTGCAAACTATTTTTGGGGAAAACATTCCCTTGAAAATAGTTACAATTTCTCATTGCAAGCTTTGGCTTGACTTTTTTTAAAGATGGAAATTTAAACCTTTGTTTTAAATTTCAAGTCTAATTACAGTTCATGTGAATTAGATGTTTAAGCTAATTTATCTGTGTTTGTTAACTACAGAAGTCATAACATTCTTTTTGAATATTAGCAGGAATAATATAATAAAAGACCTTATAGGAGCTTTTTCTCATAAACCTAGTTGATTACTTTTCCAAAGTGTTCTTGAGTAAACATACAGTAGCACTGGAATATAAATATAATTTTGTTTCCAGTTTGTTTTATGTGACTGTTAATGATTCTGCATGATTAGTCTGATGTATTTCTTTCTGCTTTAGTTTCATTATCAAAAGATTTCAATTACATATTTCATTTCTTGATCTGGCAAAAAGTTATCATTTAGAAATAACCTTAATTTACCAAATGCACTGTGGTTTTAGTGAGGTATGGTTTTGTTACATGGAAACTCATGTAATTTGAAATCATCTTGTTGACACATGTGCAATACTATAGATATTTAACAAGCCTATTGTAATATATATTAAAAATAGATCCAAACCATGTATTAGAAAAATCTTTGATGGACTGAATTCTTATGACTACAGGTGGGTCACGAAGATATTTTATACTCTTGCTGTTTTATTTTAATTCTGCTCATACATAGTTTATTTATGAAACTCATAATTTACAAGCCAACTCTTAAATAACATAGTAATTGAAATCTTCCCTTTAATTTATGTGTTCATAAAAGAACACTAGCTCTGTAAATGGTTTACAATCAAATTCATATTGGATCATGGAAAGTTTGTATTTTTGTGAAGAGAAGATATAAGGATGCCTTTGATTTTTTTTTCTTGTGATGAAAGGCCACCAAGATTATCTCTGTTGAGGTTTCTAGCATTTACTGCTGTCTTTGCTATGTGCCCAACTCTGTTTATATTAAGTGACCTTTAAGTCTCTAGTCTAAAGCAATAAAATGAAGGCTTCCTGTCTTATTGATTTGGTGAGGCCTATTTTCACACTAATAAAATGGAAACCAGTTTACTAAAATACACTTATAGCCAATGTCTGTAAATGAACCCAAGTCTTGGCAATTTTGGAAGAGGTCAACGTAGAATAAGCAGGTCATATCTGTGGTAAATCAACTTCCAGTAACAGATCACTGGACACTGTAAAAATCAGGATTGTTTTTTTAAGAGACTGACTTGAACTCTCCTTAACCAGAAAATAACATTTGACCCAGGCAATGAAATTTATCACAACATTTCAATTAAAACTTGGCAGCCACATAAGCAATACATTGTGCTGTTACAACTGACCCTATTGCAGGAAACATATATAGGAGGGGAGGCTCAGGTAGGCTGCCAGCTCTCCCGTGAATACAAAGGGTACGCAGCACAAGTCTTTCTGGTGGTTTGAGGTTTACTAAGAGCCTCATTATCATTCTTTCTCAATAAGGAAATTACTGGTTGCCTAATGATATTGATAATCATTGAGTATGTGTTTTTCATTTCTAAGTACATGTACATTAATATTAATGTAGCTTTGCTTACATCTTTTGCTTCATGATGAATGAAAACTGCCTAATATAACAAATAACTGTTCAGTTTTCTAGAATATTAAATCTGAGAAGGAATAGAGGGAGGTTATGTCCTGTTTTGCAGTACATCTCCAAACAAACAAAGAAGGAAAAGCCCACACACAAGCCATGTGTGTGAGGTAAGGCTTCCATAAATGTTATTTTCTGTTTTACTGAGCTGGTTATTGCAGCTCTTCCTCATAGAGCATGTAGTGTGTGGTGGAGGGCTCTGCTTCTGCAGGTCTGCAGTCTTCAGTACCAGAGCAGGACATCACCTTGAATCATCTGAGCCCAGCTCACTGCACTGCTTTCCAGCCTCTGTGGCTCAGAGGGGAGTGTGATTTCACATGCTTTCTGCTGGCTGTCCCCAGCCGTTATGGCAGGGGCTCAGCTGCTGGTAGGAGTCAGCAGGGCATGAGAAGGGGGAGTGAGAAATACCTTAATTTTCCCTCAGACAGTGACAAATTATATTAGCATATCTGCTAATGAGAAACCAGAGTCACCTTCTGTCAGGGTCTTGGAAGAAAGGACCCACAGGAGAGCTCACATCTGCCCTCTGCCCCTCTGAGACCCATGTCCAGTCAGGGTATGGGAACATCAGGTGACTTCTTCAGGTCCCTTGCTTATGATGTGCATGCTTTTCTTCTGACATACCTATCTACCAAACATAGTTGTAGGTCATAAAATTTTAGAGTTCCCTTTTCTTTAGCAGTTTTTCTGCAGTGGTTTTTCATATTTTAAGCTTTATTTCTTTGACAGCTTTTTACACTGTTCTTCAAGAACCTCCAGCTGTTCCCTCAGTGATAAAGACACACACACATGCACACACATAAAATTTCCAGCACTATTGAAATAAACTAGCTAGGAATGATTTTCTGCAGTTTCTATTGTTATTCTAATAGCCATGTTCAGGCTGCACAGCCCAGATACTCCCTACCTCCCACAGGCTGCATTCTGTCAGGTGCTCACAGGCAGAACTGCCATGAACAACGGAAAGTGCATCTCACTGGAAGTTTAGCTATGCTATAAATCAAATGTCTGAAATACACACTGCTTTTAAGACTTAAAAACAGTAGCAGCTAATATGTCACAGGTGTGCACCAGGTAGTATTATGGGAAACCAATCTGTAGGCAAAAATATTATCTCAGTTTTAGAGCAGTGAAATAAATTTGCTTTAAATGAGTTGAATTTGCTTTCTAGATTTATTTCTGTTACAGCTAGTTGTAAAAAGACCATACAAAAGCCTGATACTAAACTCTTGCGACTTGTTTCATGACTTTGACTAGAGAAAGCAGATGAGTTAAATTTTCTCATGCACAGCTATGTTTCATCTTTGTTTGTGATCAGGAAATTTTTTATCCAAAACAATCATCATTTCACATATGTTGACATTTTATGACTGCTGTTTTATTATGCCATCTCCTTTCAATACATAAAAATATTGCTTTGCCATTAGATGTGGAAATTATGGATTTCCAGGAAGGGGTCATATGTTCCCAGGCTTAATTTACTTCCCTGTGCTGACATCAGTTACCTCTTGATTTTGTGTTTCAGGTTGGTCATTCCGTATAACTTTTCTCAGAATACGGGACCTCACCTATCCATTTAGGTAACTGGACTAATCACTGTTTAAGTTAGAATTTAATGGAGGAGGTTCTTGTAGCTTACATTAGTGACTCAAATGAGACAAGTAGAGAGTACCTTCTGTTTTTTGTAATCTGTGCACCTATAATTCAGATTACACTGGATCAAGTCTAGACTCAGCAGGTAAGAATATGGTGGCAAGAGAAGATAGCAAGAGAATAGGATCCCACTGCACAGTAAGGTCTAAGCACAGAGATATGTTCTTCACCCAACATGCTGCAGACCATGACAGCAGTCATATGCTGACAGATATATAGGTGGGATACAGACATATGGCATGTCCACCTTTCTGTGAGGCATGGGATGGTCCTGAGAAAGTGTAAAGGGGTTACTGAGGTGTTGTGGCATAAGAAAGGTTGGTGTGAGAGGGACTGTTGCCTTTGTGAGAGAGGACTCCTGATTCTATGGAAAGTGCCCTTTGATAGCCCCTGAAGAGCAGTTGCTATAACTTATTTTTCACCTGTGGGAACGAATTTGAAATATTCAGGCACTGGTTTATCTCACTGGAGTTCATCAGCAACCTGCCTAAATGAATTTTGGGAGTTAGTGAACATTTATGGCTAAATAAATACACCTTCTAAAAGAAAGAGACTGAGAAAGAAAGAAAGGTATAAAAAGAAGCAAGAATGATGTCCCAGTGAAGGACTAGGCTGATGTGATTAGTGCATATGGCTGGCTTTAGTTCTCTGCTACTCCATTTCAGAGCAGTAGGCAGGCATTCAACACAGTACCCAGGGAAAACAAAGGAGCCACTCTATTTCAGATTGGATAGCTGTACAAGGCAATACAGAGTCATGAAGTGACCCTGCTCTGAATCTGCTGCCAAACTGACTCTAAAGTAATTATTATTGCATTCATGAGTATTTTGTTCCAGCTAGTGATGTGCTAGTAATTTTTAAATTGATTTCTCCTTGTATACTTTCAACTTCACAGTAAATGCATGTATTTGTTTAGTTTAGCAAGGACTGGGATTTTTTGTCCTATATTAAAGAAATAATAAATCAAATTCTCACATGAAGCAGCACATGTTTTCAGTTTCTGCTTTATAATATTACCCTAGAGAAGCCCTGTTTCCAGGGAAGACATTTTATGCAGTGTATAGGCACTAGTATGCCATTATTAAGATACAAGCTTGCAGGATCTTCCCACAGGGCAGAAGCGTTGTTTTCTTTTGCTCTGTCTTGCTTTATTAGATTCAGTTATTTATAATGTGATTCATGCTTGAGTCTGAACTTGTGCAGAGTAGAGGGCTATTTGGTACAATTATTATTGCCCATATTCTGTCCTGACTGGAGCATTTCACAGGGGGATGTAAGGGGTAAAACCCCACTTCATTATCCTTACATAGAGAACATAAAAGCCAGCCCTCATTTGGTGAGTGGAAGATCTGCTTCTTTACTGGCTCTCTTGGGCTTGTACATCCATTAAGAAGTCATTGGATAAAATACAGAAGCCATCCTGGGAGCAGAGCCATGGTCCCTTGCCTTACAAGTGAGTGCCCTAGTCACAGGGCTAGAGCATCACACTCGCTCTTGTGAGCTCTTTCTGGTTGAATAAATTTTGAATTTCTTCTGCACAGTGGCACATCCTCAGCAGAAGGTATATGCCAGCCTTGCCTCCCCAGACAGCTTGTATTCTGATTGCTTTAATAGAAATTTGAACACCTATGGCAGGAGATGGGATTGAATCTCTGTCTCACTTTTTTTTAATTTTTTTTTAATAATATCTTGATCCACTGAGCTGCAAAACCAGCTTTTGCTTTGGTTGCACTTTAGATCAAAGTGTCTGTCACAACAGTACTTTGAAAAGATGCAAATCCTTTTGGGGTGTGTTGGGCTCACTCACCAAAGGTGGATACGAGCTTGAACCTCACTAATGGAAAGCTAGATGGCTTGGAAACTTCAAAGTCACAGAGTAGTTTATGAGATTCAGACACCTCCAGAGCTATCTGGCAACTGAGAATAGAGTCATAATTTAGGATGTCAGTGACTAACTTCTGTCCTAGTTTTGCTTCCTTTAAATCCTTTATTGGATTTGGCACTAACATGGTGTGGGCCTCCTTCAGGACCACCGTGATATTGTAGTAGTAGTATAGCAAATTGGCAGATACTTAAACCAGTATTCCCTCTGGATGAAAATAGCTAGTTGGAACAATCCTTTCCTACTAAACCGGCAACTTGATTATAATTTTATTCTATAGTGCACTCTAGAAATACAGTGACTAAGACTAAATGAATCATGTTCTGCCATGACTTAAATATACCATGCAATTTAAATGAAAAATGTCGTTGAATATAACAAGGTCTCTGGTTTAAATTATGCGATATTTGCATTCTTATCTTCATTTTAGAAAAATGTGCCTGATAGATAAATATACTCAGAAGCAATAGAATCAGATAGATTAATGATTGTGATTGAAAACAGATACTCACCCTGACATATCATATGAATTGCAGATTTGAGTGAGAAAGTCTGTTATTTAGCAGAGATGTCTCTAAGACATAAATTGAGAACATTAGGACACAAAGTATTATCTGAAAAGTATAATTTTAAAACTACTGGAGTAGAATATGTAACAATTATTAATTAATCTTATATGGAAAAAAAAGAAGATCATGCCAGAAATAGTAACTGGCTAACAATTATTTTTTAACCAAATGGCTAGAATAAGTATACAAAAGGTATTTAAAGATTAATTTAAATATTTCATGATATTACATTTTCACTTTATTAGTAATTTACAGCTTTCTCACACTTGTTATTTAATGTAATTTTAGGGAAAAGTAAAAAGAAGATCTTTTCAGTTGTATCTTGTTCTGATTCCATTAGCACTTTTAAGAAGTCTACAAAAAGAAAAAAATTACACAGTTTATTTTGGCATTTGAAGGCACACTGTCAAGAATTATTTACCTGGCACCTTGATGAAATAGCCATTTCTATCAGGAGAGCATCCAGAAAGGTACAAGTCAAGTGGGGAAAAACAATTAGCGTTGCCACCTGCAATATTGCAAGATCCTACACGACATACTTTTTCCTTAAACCAAAGCTTCTCTTTCATTAAGGTGCAATAAAAAGGTATTTTATCTGTTCAGGTTAGATTGTTGTAAAGACTATTATTGTTATCATGCTAAATTTAGGACTCATCTTGTAAGCTATTATATGTTTACCCATTTTGCAGCCAGAATAAGTTCCAAGTCAAGTACAGTCAAAGTGCTAAAATACTGAATGGATACCTAATGTTCTAGGGAACCCCATTTCCGCACGCAAATTGATATTCTTTCACATAGCTATCTCACATCTTCATGTTTCACTATTTAAATTCCTTATTGTTATGTCATAATAACAGAAATATATTAAGAAACCAGGAATGCCAGCAGCAGAGCTGTTCTTCTCATAACACTACTGCTAGTGAATGGACACTTCTGCTGAAGGTCTTACTTCAAGTGGGTCTTACTGAAGGGAAAATGATACCCTAACTGTAAGATTGCAGATAAAATTCCTGAAAATTTTAGGTAATGAAATGTATTTGGCCTCTACCCTTCCTATTTAACCTAACTGTAAGAGAGATTTATTTTTGTTTTATTCTTGGCAAAATTTGGTCAAATATATTTCTGATAGTATAGAAATGAAACATTTTTTTGGGTACCTGCTTAACTGTTTGGTTGTGTCCCTCTACTGGTAGAATAAAAAACAGCTTGTTGCTGTTTTTCCTTTTCCTTCTATATTTCTCCTTTCCACTTCTATATTTCCTATCTGTCTTACTAGGAATTCAGGAATTTCAGATTTTGGGAAAATCTAAATGCAATGGCTTAAATCATGGGAAATGTGTATTTAATTAAAATATCTCTTCAGATACTGATTCCAAGAATTTGTGTAGTGATAAGATGCCTTAAATAAACAAGATGAGGCTATAAAATCTGAAACATTCAAATATTATAGCAATCCAAGATGTGAATTCAACCAAGTGAAACAGACCTCTCTTGAACCTGTGATCCTTCAAGTCTCCAATGAGATTGAAAACAAGTTAATCCATGATTAAATACAGCAGGAAGTGAACAAAGCAAGATCCATTTTCCTGTGTATTTCAGACTGACTGAAAGTGCTGTTTAGGACTAGGAGTAATCGTGATTAATCCTGGCCCACATTCAGTCAGTTAGGTCATGAGCTGGACAGAGAACAAATATGATTATGTTTGTTGTTATTGTTTTGACCTCATTAACTACAGGCATAATTCAGTTTGCAATGGATAGCAAACTTCACCCCACCCCCACCCCCCCCACCCCCACCCCCATCCCAAACTGGACTGGGTTTTAAAAAGAAAAAAATAGCTTATGCCAATATTTTCTTGCCATTCTTAGATTTCCATGTTCCAGCAAAGGCCACAAAACCCCATACTGGTTTTAGAATTAAATTTACACTGGGAATAAAAGAGAAAGTTATGCCAGGAATTATGATGTCCTTCTGCTAGACGAGTGGTCTTCTTTCAAGCTGTATTGCCACAAAGCAATTAGGCAAGCGTGTGCTTCGGTCTGCCACTGGCCAGGACATCCGGGCTTGTTATGGCAAGATGTTGAAAAGACTTAACATTTATCCGATACGTCACCAGATCAGCTGCCGAATTTCTTCTTTAGACATGATCCAAATATAACAGGAATGCAAAGGAACAATGCAAATTGCTTCTTTTGATGCGATCCAAATATAACAGAAATGCAAAGGAACAAACCTTTTCTCACTCTCTGGGCAAATGGACATGTTTGGTGCACACCCAAAAAATAGGATGGGCCCTGGCATAGGTCACATGAGATTCTGACACTGCTTCCCAATGACTGCAAGAGATACATAGTTTGTGTACTGGCTTTGTAATAAGGAACTACCAGCACAAAGAAGACAGTGGCAGACATAAGAAAGTTATTTTATATAGACAGTTTTAATTTGTATGTGGAATAGAAGAAATCTGGGGTAAAATCAAATATAGTTTATTGCATGTTTGCAAACATTTGTCTTCTGGTGAAAGCACAGCATTGTCTTTTGCAGATTCCTGATTTTTCTCAAGTTCCTTTTATGATACAGGCCATGCAATTATCAGATTTAATATGGATACACATTTGGTTTGAGATTTCTTAACAATTATGGAATGTGTTAAACTGTGTATGGTTCTGCATTATGGCTGAATACAAATTACAGAATATACACAAATTCTCATTGGTTTTAAGAATGTTAATAAATTTATACAAACCACAAAAATTTATGGTGAACTCTACTTCTAATTACAGATTTTCATGATGTGTGTGACAAATACATGCTAATAAGAAAACCTTCCCTGTGATTTTAGAGTAGGCTGGCAATTTATGTTTATAGTTCTGATATTTGTTGAAGTTAGTTCCCTTTAATGTCACTATAGTTGATCGCTCTTTTCTGTACAGATAATGATAAACTTCTTTCATTACTATACCTTTTTATATAAGTAGTTCTCTTACACATACAAATCTCATCATGTGTACACGCAAACAATAATTCCATTCTTATTTTAAAAAGAAACTTGCCATGTTGTGATGTTCCAGTCCACTGAAGAGTCCTCTACTGAAGATGCAGAGCAAGCCAAAGGTTTGCCTTGTTCACTAGAACAAAACCAATGACAACAACAAAGACACAAAAGAAGAAAATCAGAGAGTACCTATTGCATTTCTTAATTAAATGACATGTATTCCTCATTTCTTCTCTTTTTGTTCCCTTTTCTGATTAGGAAATGAAGATACATGAAATTTCCTTACCTTTAAATGACTTTATCATACCTGGGTTTTTTTATTTGTTTTTGCTTTTGGGGTTTTGTTTGGTTGTTTTTTTTCTCTTTTTTTTTTTTTTGTGTGTTTTGTTTTGTTTTGGCGATGTCTTTTTTTTTTTTTTAATTTGCAGAGGCTGATAATAGTGAAGTATTTCTATCTGTTTCCCCTCACTGGAGAAATTTTGAGGTCTTGTCACGGTCAAAGAAACTTGAGCTGCTGTCACTGTCATGATATACAACTGAGGGAAAGCTTTAATGCACATACAGTGCCCAAATGCAGAGCAAGCCTTAAGTCAGTAACAAATCTATATAATGTAGGCTGCATCTTAGTATCTACTATTTACATTACTGACTGCTGGTCTCTGCAGACTGTGATTGATATGCTGCTGATGTTGCTGTTCTGCCTGACACTCATTCAAGTTAAAGATATCCCACCAAGGTATAAAACAGAATTGGGCCAGCAATATTAAAATGACATTAAATAAGTGCTTATGAGATTTAGCCACCTACAAAGCTACTCTGTAGGCAGAAGTGAGCTTCTAATGTTGAGTGGACTCTGAAAATAAGGCATTTGTCACACTGACCTTTTCAACAAAGGTGAAAGGTATCATTTTAGTGGCACAGTTTCTCCCCACCTACCTCAACCCTTTTCTCTCTAACTTGATTTTCCAGTAGGTATCTTATTTGAATGAATATTTCAATAGGTCAGGGTGGAAAAAACTGAATGACCAGCAGAGTTTTGATAATGTCACATCTTACTTTCTTATGCTGTTTAAACTCAACTGTAATTTGGATGTCATTCTCAAAAACTTTGAAACATTTTGATGCTTTTTCCTTCATATGGAATTTAGAAGAGTTGATCAACTGTCTTTGTAGAAAGTCTTTAGCTAACATAATACTTTAAGGACATATTTAATTGGATCACAGCTTGAAGTGGTAGCAAACTCAGTTTGCCCTTTGCCTTAACGTACCTAGGAATCCTGATCTATATTCCTGATTGCTATTGAATTTTCTAGATTTCATTATAAAATCAATAACTGTTGCACATGGTAAAATAGTTTACAAGAGCTGCAACATATTGTGGACTTCTGAAAACATACTGAGCTCACTGAAGCCACCCAGGCAGCCAATTAGGAGAAAACATCTATTAAGGAAAAACAGGGCAGTCCCATTGACTGCTATTGATTTTCTTAGCCCTGTGAAAAGACAATCAATTAGATAAAGAAGGCTAATGTTACAGCTGCAATTTAATAACCCCTAAAGAAAGGAGGAGGGCTATTGATTCCTGACATGGAATGCAGAGCTTATTGAAATATACTGAACTTCACCTGTCTTATAATCAGGCCTCGAGGAAAGAGGAAGGTCTTTTAGGGACTGAATGTAACTTGTAGCATAGAATCTCAACTATTAAACTGGCTTGGTGATGTCAGACCTAAGAGATGCAAATGAAACAAAACTTTAGAGGGAACACAAGCCCAGGGCTGAATACTAAATCACAGGAGCTATTGACAGATGCTGTCTTGGTGAAGGTTGTTTCTCTTTTTCATACAGAAAGCACCAGAGTACCACCTGTCATTTTCAAAAGCAAAGTCAGTTTTGCCAACCAGCCGTGACTGACAAATAAAGCTTTATATGAAACACAAGGGCATATTATGTGCTATTGTGTGTTCTGCTAAGTGCTAATTTATCTGGCTTGTTCTCTTCAGCAAACACACGCACAGACACATGAAATAATCCATCTAATTATGTAGCTATTAGGAGAAAAACAAAGCAAGGTGTTTTTGTCTGATACAAAATGTACATGATACCACAAAGGTTTCAACAAAACCTAACACAGTTAATGAAAATAAATGAAATGCTGTAAGCTATAACAATTTTAGAACAAATAAACTTTTGCCAGTTTTATTTTTAGGGTAGACCCAGCTGCTTTCCATAAATAGATGAGTACTTTCTTTCATTTTTTGATGGTCCCTAATTGGAAATGGCTAATAGGCCTTGTGGCTTTCCACTACAAAATCTGGTCTAAAATACCTTATATAGATATTTTCTTTATGCTCTTTTTCTATTGCTTGTTTTTGATCCTTTATCTGTCATTATATATATATATATATATATATGCTTTTTTCGGCTTCTTTTTTTTTTTTTTTTTTTTTTTTTACCAGCAGACAGCTGCTATTCACAATAATTGCCAGGGCACTCAATTATACTTTAAATAGGCCTACTTGATGGCAAATGAGCGTATGGTGGTCTAAATTGTACTGGAGACATATTATACACAAAGACTGTCGTTTCAAGCATCTGGAACATGACAAATATTATTTGGCAGCAGTGCAGTATCTAAGAGTATGTGTGTTCATTACTATATCAGATTAGCAATATCCAGTAGACTGTGCTTGCATCCCTTGTACTACAGGTGTGTGTGTATATGTATCTAAATTTGTACACATGCACACACAAACACATGAGCATATAAATATAAGTAAAATGAACACAAACAAATGCCTAGACTGTGTGGCAAACACCTGATTTCCTAAAATGCATGTCTGTTTTATAAACAGAGTGGGTAGAAGTGATCCAATATAACAAGGTTTTTCAAAGATTTATGCTTTTCTAATATTTTAGAGTAGTATGGCACTGAATACAAGGAATATACAGTTAATTTGTTAAATCAGTTAGTAATTTTTCTTCCTTGTGTGTGTATTTTATAAACTCTGGTCCTTTATTAAAGTAATGTTAAGGTTCTAGTAAAGTGAGCTGAACTAGAATAACATTAAGATCAACATAGTTAAAGCTGTATAAGAAATGTGCAATTTAATTGAAGACATCACTGTGTACAAGATTCTGTGAATAATGATGAACCAGCAAAAATCCAAATTATCAGGATAGAGCATTTGAACAAACAAAACAAATAACCTAAAACATCCAAAGTATTTCAGGCTGGTGAGTTATTTCATGCTGAAACAGCCTTAAGGATTGCAGATAAGCAAAATTTTTGTAGTTAAGGAAATAAAGAAAATATATGAAAACTGGAGTTAATTCTTATAGTGCCATTAAATCCTTGCAGATATGAAGGGGCTGGTTCTGAGAAATGTTGAGTATTTCATGTTGGTTCCCTTGGGAGCTCTGGTTATTGAGCTCCTTTTAAGATCAGGATGCCCATAATAGCTCAATTCCATAGGAGGAAGCAGAAAAATCCATCACTGCTTGGATGCAACAATGCAGATAAGGTGCATCTTACTATATCCATTCTAAAAAGGAATAATGCACACAACAAATACACAAGCCTAAAAATTAGCTCTGTAGGTTTTTCATTATTAATCACTAAAGCTGTAACTCAAAATAGCCTTTAATTTTAATGTGTAAAATTAAAAGAGTAGCACAGTGGAGGTAGTGCAGTAGGAAAGAGTCAAACAGCATACACAAGCTTGCTGATACAATTTTTGAAAGTGGATAAAACCAAATGTTGGGGTGGGAAATAATATAAAGAGAGGTTCATTAGCAAATAAGAAGGTTGTAGAAGGCCAGTCAAGGCACACAAAAATACTGAACTTATGAACACACACCAGAAAAATATGCTTGCAAGGAACATGCCCAATTAAAATTTGCTCTTTTGCAGACTCAATTTCATCACTTTTCAAAGTCAAATACTATTAGAAAAGGTTGGGATTATCAAAGGATACTCAAAAACAGTGAGTTTCATGTGCCTTTAAAACTTTGTAAAAAAATCTAGGTCTTTAAGTTGTTGGCTGTTTTACAGCTGAGAAGTCAGCCAAAAAAACGTTTCAAATTAA
This sequence comes from Falco rusticolus, assembly GCF_015220075.1. Taxonomy (NCBI): domain Eukaryota; kingdom Metazoa; phylum Chordata; class Aves; order Falconiformes; family Falconidae; genus Falco; species Falco rusticolus. Next base: position 66,882,859 of record NC_051210.1, on the reverse strand, counting down.
GGATGTATTCCTTGATGATTCAATCATGTGTTTCATGCACAGCAACAGTGAGATGTAAGAAAGGACTTTGCATGAATTCAAATTCCTCCACTCAGCCATTACTTGATCCTGCAAGCCGAAATTCAATTGATGTCCAAGATTTAAAGTTCTAATCCTTCCTCCAGCACTTCACTTTCAATAGGACTGAGCAGCTCAGCAGCTTTCCTGTGACCTAAAACTTATCTGGAGTAAAACTGTAGGCACTTTTCCACAGTAAGTGCCTGAAGGACTCCACCTGTCAGTGTTCTGCAAATGTGCCTTGCCCTGGGGTCTCTACAACAGGCAGGTACAACCACAGATTACTTTTAGAGCACTATGGTATAAAGACTCCTTTTAAGTGGCAGGATATATGCCCAGCGGTTGAAGCATCCATTTGGCATATAGGAGACCATATCTGAACAGGGTTTACCTAAATCTTGTTTGCTAAGACAGTAACTCAAGCAGCAAATAATAGCAGTTGTAGTTGGAAGGTTCCTCCCCACCTGTCTTTTTGTATTTGTAGCCCTGCATACAAACCTTCAGGATTTAGCAGGCCAGAAAGTAGGCTAGTGAGTGTTAGTTTTTAGACTGGAGGGTTTTGGTATGGGAAGAGGAAGACCTTGTCTCTGATCCCTGCCCTCAAGCTCTCTTGAGTGTTTTAAGTGACATAGCTACTGAAGAAAAACAACCACCCACAAAACCCATAAATGGTAGTGGGAGCAGAAGTTTGTCCCACAAGACCTCCATGTTTATGTGAACACCATAACCACTAGGCAATGGGGGACTGCTTACTCACACACCCACTTATCTCCCAGAGTTTTTGTACAGCTTAAACTGGAAAGGTAAGTGAAGAAACAAAAGGTCTTCGTTTCAGAAAAAAGAGAGTTATTATTCAATCACACTATAAACAGTTGATGAGACAAATAACTAAGTTCATTCATTGCTCTTTTGGTGCTGTATAAAACTTGAGAGAAATGTGCCTTGGAAAAATCTCTGAACAGAAAGAGGATAAAAGTATTAGGATGTCTATATGTTACAGTAAATTAGAAAGGTACCTTCTTTCTTCATTACTGTTTATCATAACTGAAGGAAATGGACCCTTCTGATTGGCAGTTTAAACAAGCTTAAACTAGATTCAAGTGTCATCTGTTCACTGCTTTAGAGATACAAATTACAAAATCTGTATTAATAACAAGAAAGAACGTAACTAAGAGGTTCAATGTGTTTCTGCTTTTGGTGGAAAAGCTGAAAAAGATTATTCTGTTCATAATGTATTCTGCCCTTTATAATTACTCCTCTATATAGGTTATATTTTCTTTTTTTACATTGCCATCAAATGGAGTAAATAAGCATAAAAATTGTAGTTTAGGAATTTTCAGTTGCTAAAGCACCATAGGCTGCGGATGAATCAGTAGAGCAATTCAGAACCTCAGAGTCTGGAGGCTTGCTAATCTCATGGAGTGAAGTATTTCTACAGAGGCTATCCAATCTCCAACATACCAATGAGTAGGACAGAACTAGAATTGGAAGACTTTTTTTCTAACAAAGTACAGGAAGTGTACAGAAGTTACAAACATAAGGGGAAAAGGCAATTATTGTATAATAAACAACTAAGCAAGCCAAATTCCAAACATTTAGGTGGGCGTTATGAGAGTTAATGCAAGACCTAACTTCTGAATAAGGTGGAAAATATAGATATGCCTGGTTCCCATTAGCCCCTGCACAAAATCATTTGACATTAGTGAACAAAACGTCAAAATTGCATCAATGAAGATGTCTTGACCAGACAATGAAGCAGGTTAAGTAGCCATCTTATCTGACTGTAACAGGAAGGACTCCATGTTTGTACCACTTAAAGTTGCATGTAACTTTATTATAGGTAACCATTTAAGCGAATTTACTGCTCTCTCTAACCTCTGCAAGACAAAATGTGGTAATATCATGGGTTTCAGTTTGCTCTGGCTGAGGTCTGAGCCACAAGCCTTGAGGTCCCTTGATCTAAAATACACAGCGGTGTATGCCAGGCAGCTGTATGGGCTTGCTTTTTGGGGCCAGCTGTTGTGCTAGGGCAGTGCTGGGGGCTGAGCCCAGCCAGCAGCTAAACACCCACACAGCCATTCACTCACTCACTGCCCCTTCACGATGAGACAGGGGACACAATAGGAAAGGCGAAAGTGAAAAGCACAGTTTTATAAGTGAAGGGAAAAGGGAGAGGGAAAAAAAAATGATGCAAAATCAGTCACCACCTCCCACAAGTTAACTGGTGCCCAGACACTCTCTGAGCAGCAGCTGCCTTGGAAATGAACGCCTAGTAGGCATACTCTGAAACTGTTTAGTGTTCACTGGAGAAAGAGAGAGAAATGCCTAAGTTCCATTCACTGTGTGTCATAACCTGGAGATAGGTGCCAGCCTGCTGAGATGTGGGGACCTTCCAATCAAAATAAAGATACTGTGTGTGTTCTGTGGCCCCTGGGGCTATGAAACATACAGACAGGAGTTCTGTGTTGTGCAGTTTTGGTCCTCATGTTTGGTTCCCAGGTTAGGCAGCTAAAACTACATTAAATCTAGCCCCCAAATAGTTTTGAAAAGGTCATTACACCTATGACTCTGAAAATACCTCTTTTTTAAATACAGGACATCTTTTGGGAAAATATTTCCTCTCTAAAATCCAAATAAAATTTTAAGAGGACCAAATTCAAAAACTATGTAGTCATGCAAACAATATTTCAGAGCTAAATCTACAACAAAGTCTATAGCTTCCCCTGAGTACCTAAGCAATAGCAAATGATTAAAATACTTTGACTCACCTTTTTACTAATGACAGAATAAAGAGAAAGACAACTGTCATTCTAATTTTGGAAAAGGAGGTATGTTTTGTTAATAACAAGAAAATACTATTGAAAAAATGTTTGTTTTAAAAGGTAATATTCCTTTGAACAGTATGTCATGCTGTGTTGGACACAAATTTGCAACTGTGTCTGAAACAATGTCTTGTTTCATGTCCTTTTTGTAGAGGCAGAGTATGCTGATAAATCATTATCCCAATAGGATTACATGTTGAATATCTAAGGCCATTTGTGAAAAGACTATAATGGAAAAACAGCTTGTCCATTAAGGAAAAAAGCAAACAAAAAATCCTCACTGTGCTTCCAGATGTTATCTTAATTGAATAATTCACCTTATTGACAAAAGTAGTAGATTTCTCTACCCAAACCCATGGAATAACGATCTTTCCCTCCTCAATTCCCGACTTAAATTACTACATAACAGAAAGCTCTGAAACAAATTGTTGCATGTTATAGATAAACAATGCTTCCAATGAAGAAAAAAAAGATACTAGAAAGGTGTGTTTGAGGGTCAACTAATTTTGTTTTAGGTAGGCTGTATTAGTATAGATTGTGAATTGAAACATTGTATAGTTCAAAATGTAAAAACTGTCTGAGAAGTTTTGCTTTTTGTTCTGTTTGTAAATTGTGCAAATCTGGGAATTAATTGCAATTTTCTTGGGTATGTTTGGTATTCATAATTGTATGCCAGATATTGTCTGCATAATTATTGGGCTTGAACTGATTCATAAATAGCTTTTTGCTGGTGCTCAACATTTGACACAGGCTGTGACTTGATGTTTTGAATTGCCTCCTCACTCAGAATGAACTTGACAGCTCCAGAGCTCTGGCACCACAGAGGTCAGGGAGATTACTGCAGCTGAAGAACAGATCGAACGTTAAAAAAACCCCACAACTTCTTTTCATCTCTGCCACCAATGTAAAATACTCAGAAGCACCAAGAACAACACAATTTTTAATGAAGGAAAAGGTGAATATACCTGGCATGCCAGCCTCCCTGTATGTTTGTGCTTGTTATACCCTAGATACCTACAAGATTTTCCTTCAGTGGTGGTTTTCCCTGATATCCATTTTATGTCATTTAGTTTATTTCTATTATACAAAACTGTTTGCTTTTTCCAAAGGTGAGTTTATTTCTATGACATTTGCCACATTCTTCACACTTGATTCTGCTCATATATTAATTTTCTTTTAGTTAACTTGTTCCTGCTTTTCTAAGCTTTTTGAGGCACGACTAGCTACTAATCTGCATGGGGATAAAGATTTACCATTTTTTAGTATCCATTGTAATGAACAGTAGTATCAAGATGACATAGAGCAAAACAGTATTAAAAATACTAAGATGGACACTTTACTTGAATGATACTTGAATGGTAACAAACAGGACAGCAATCTCTGAAAGTGACTTTCTGATGTTAGAACATGGGAAACAAGACATATAATCATGTGCAGAAGTCTAGAGCTCTTCCTTTGCAATTTAAAGGTCATTCAATAAAATCTGCTAAAGAAATACTTTTGTGTGTGTGTGAAAAAATTGCGACCCTTTTTATGAAAAACTAAACTCTCAAAGAATGTTCAAATTCAGGAAATTTCAGTCCTCTATTGCTACTAAACAGGTTCTTACTTGAAATGTTTGCATTGTATTGGTCATTTACTGGAAGTTAAATGTCGGTAAGATTTAACATATTAATAACTGTACAGAGTATTCAAACAATGGATTAAACACTTGTACACTAGTTTGTTTAAGGATATTAAGCCTCGTTGTAGAATTTAGGAACAGTCTTTAGTGGTTTTTATTACTAATTACCCATACAGATTTCAGGGATTAAAAATAATAGTTTTAAACTATAATAATCCCTAAATCATCTATTGGGGAGCTAAATGTGAATCTAGGAGGCTATAGTTCATCTAGTGAATAAAAAAATCATCAATAATATTCTCATGTCCAATTATGATGTTTTCTGAGGGCAGAGAAGGGATAAAGGCTATCATAATTCAAAATGGAAACATAATTTTTTTTTTCCTTTTTTTTTTCTGCCTCTTTAAATCTGGCAGATATGCAGGAAAGAGAAGATTGTTTAAACCCTTTTGGAGGTTGTAGGTTACTCCTTGAATTTCACCTGGAGAGTCCTGCTTGTTATGTAGAGCCATTCATATATTCCCCATCCATCTGCTGGTGGGGGAAGAATATTGTTTATTAAGTGTTTGGTTAATTCTTCACTGGTGTCCAGAGCCACAATGCTCTTAAGGGACGGGTGAATGGGAAACATCATTCTTTCCCACTCCTGAGCACAGCTGTGTCAGTCCTAGAGACAATCTAACTATTCATTAGTACCTTGTGCAAAAGTCACAGATATTTTTGCCACATATGCTATTTAGATATATTTGTAAGGGTCATAAGAAAGTATCTAACCAACGTAAATGTGTGTTTTCAATGTTGAAGTTTCCTTGGTGACTGATACTGGCAACGTAAGTGGTCAAAGAGTAAAATTACCCTATATTATTGAAAATTTTAATGTGATCATCAATAAATAGGACTGAATGAGGACCTCAGTTCAGACAGTTTTCACCACAAGAGGACTTATCACAGGTATACTAATCAGAATTGAAGACTTACTTATTTCTTCTTGGCTGAAATTCCACTTTTATAAACAAAAAGTCATTCCAGTCACACTTTCAGAGGGTGAAAGGGAACTCAATTTGCTCATCCTGTAGTCATTAAAAAAAATAAAAAAAATAAAGAGATAGAAAATGATCCCAAGTCTATAAACTAAGAAAATGGCTTTTTCTCCTGGAGTAACTAAAGAAAAAAACCTCAGAAAGACCTTTAAAAAAAAAATGAAGCAAAATAATTTACCTAATTCCACCACACACTAATTCTGCAGAGAATCCTTCCAAAGTCTTTCTTAAAATTAAGTTTTCCTTGAAATGGTTTTAGTCCTCAATATTGAAGCTGCACTGAAAGAAAAGTAGCAACAGGGAAGAATATCAGAGATGTGGACATAAGAACTGTAGAGAATGGACCTCCAAAAAGGTCAATACTCATATGGTAGGTCTGCAGACCTCAGGGGTAGCTTGTCTGAGGAGCACTGCAGGGGTCGATGCGAGCTAAAGGCTGGGGGAGGTAGGCATGGAAGGTGGGTGGAGTTAAACTAGAGTTTAAATACTTGGAACTCTGCTACAGAATGGGCAATCCTATGGGTTGGGGTCAGAGCCAAGGGACATTGTGGTGGACACTGCTGCAGACTGGTCATGAGGAGAAGATGAAGAAAGCTGAGGTACTAAGGTGCCTCAGCAAGACTGGCTCCCAAGCCTCCCAGTCTTCATGCCTAGCAGAGAATCTTGGGGAAATACTTGCCACAGGAGTGGAGGGTCAAAATATGAACACTGGGAAATTTATAGGCCAAAATTTTTGCCTATTTTCATAAAGGTCAGTCTATACAAAATGATCCAGAAAATTATAGTCTATAAGAATACAGAAGTTTTTTCAAACACTGTAGAAAATTGATATGGAAACATATGCAGGCTTTTTTACAGGGTAAAATTAAAAAAATGGAGGCAAAAATTTGAGTAATTTCCCTGATGAGTATTTCAAGCTGCTAACAGAGAAAGTTACGGATTGTTACAGATTGTCTCATCCATAAGAGAACAATCTCCACTTCTCTGAACATACTTCAGTTGTATCAGTAGCCCATGCTAAAATATATTATTGCTTTTTGCAGCTACATTACTTAGAATGTGTTTGCAAATATGCCATAACACTACAATTAAATCCTAGATCAAATCAAGTGAGAAAAAATCTTGTCACTTGTGGCTTTCTTCTCATAAGACCTATTTGTCCTGTTGCACAGGGGACAGTAGAAATTAGTTCACAGGTATCAAATCTCTGACTTTATGCTGCCTTAAACCTCGAAAATGTATTAACAAAACCTGTAATTTAATGAAAGTCCAATTAATTAATTTTGTGAAATATACAGGCAATTTACTACAGTATATGAAAGAACTTAAACAGAACACACAGAATACAAGGACTTCAACACTTTATTCTGTTTTATGAGTTTACAAGCATAAATTACATGTCAGACTGAGACTTACTCCAATTAATTTACCCTGTATTGAGGAATCTCATGAATTAAACCAGGGAAATTATTAATACTGGAATTTCATCTACGTGAAGGGGTAAACCCACTCAAAACTAAAGAAATACTTAAAAATTAAGCTATTATTCTACTTTTGCTTGTATAAACCAGAAGCATTTGCATGTTTCTAAATGTTGAATGTACCCAATAAAAACTCCCCACATGCACAGCACTGAAATGTACTGAGAGGATTTCTTAGAGTTCTGGATTTAATGGTACAGAAAGAACTAGGTATAAAAGCAGCATGTTGTTTGTCTATCTAGGGGTCAGATGGTAACCTTCTTTGTTGCATTTAATTAATGTCATAAAAGATCACCATTCAAGGCACTGAACTCTACATCTTGCTAATCACAAAAGTTTAGTTTTAGTTTGCCTTTTTTTGTTTTTTCTTTTTTTTTTTTTTCATTTGAATGAAACAGCCTGTTTACAAAACTACAACTGTACAGGAAATAATTACTAGGAACAATATTCATAATCAGTTTATTTCTGATTCATCCTTTTGTAAACAGTCAATATATATGAATGGATTTTGCTTACATGAAAGTCTACAACAGGTTCCCATTCCTGTTTTTGGTTTATGTTATGTATCTGACTGAAAGTGTAATTTAGAAATGGCAAAAAGGAAATTCTTGCAGATAAGTATTATAAAATAAACTATAAAGGCAATTTTTATATACATAGCTATTTATCAAGTTAATTAATTTTGTTTTTTTTATAAGAATATAACCACTTCCAAGGGTTAAAATGCCATCTTTTTAGATACTTCTTGTCCAAAATAATAATTTTAAAAAATTCTGTTACAGATGTTATTTGTTAGGATGGATTTGTCACCAGAATAAGGAATGATTTCTTGACTAGCATCTACCCTGGCCTTTGTTACTCATGAATGAGGTGTGGTAGCACAACTGCAGCACAATACTCATATGGTAGGTCTGCAGACCTCAGGGGTAGCTTGTCTGAGGAGCACTGCAGGGGTTGATGCGAGCTAAAGGCTGGGGGAGGCAGGCATGGAAGGTGGGTGGAGTTAAACTAGAGTTTAAATACTTGGAACTCTGCTACAGAATGGGCAATCCTATGGGTTGGGGTCAGAGCCAAGGGACATTGTGGTGGACACCTGCTGCAGACTGGTCATGAGGAGAAGATGAAGAAAGCTGAGGTACTAAGGTGCCTCAGCAAGACTGGCTCCCAAGCCTCCCAGTCTTCATGCCTAGCAGAGAATCTTGGGGAAATACTTGCCTCAGGAGTGGAGGGTCAAACTGGGTGTATATAAATAAGGTGGACCTATACAAGACCATAGAAGCAGTTCTTCAAAAATGAAGGGAAGAGGATCTAGGAGACCACAGAACAGGGCCAATTGAACCAGGTATGCCCATGGACACTTCTAGCTGAGTTCAGAATATTGCCAAAGATGTAATTTCCACCACAGCTCTGAGAGCCCCTTACAGTGTCTGACCACCCTCACAGCAAAATACTTTTCCTGTGTAATGACTTGAAATTTCATTAAAAATCAAGTGAAAGTGAAGGTGTCTGAGAACAGCCAGCAAACTATGTTTAATGAAACTGGTTGCCTTTTAGTGATGAAATAATAGGCTTTGCAGACTAGGGCAGAAGTTGACTCTTGTCTGTAGTGGGGCTTTTAACACAATCTTGCATTGTATCTCATTAATCAGAGGAGATATATACATTGGATAGTGGAGTGCAATGTGGCTGTCAGGCAGCAAGGGGTGGGGCGAGCAGTTCAGATATTACCTGGAAAATGCCTACATGTTGTAATACTTAGTGGCTGAGTGGGAAAATACTTTTTAACATCTTTATCCTCAACTGGGACTATGGAAGTGAAATTGCCCTCAGCAAGTTTGTCAATAGCACCAGTCTCAGTGGAGCTTTTTGTACCCAGGATGGCCGAATTGCTGCTTAGAGCCCCAACAAGCTGGAAGAATAAAGAGCAACAATGGAAATACTCCTTAAACATTCCTCCATGAGACTGTTAAACACTAGACCAGGTTATTAGAGATTATACAGGTGTTTGGGATCAGAAAAAAACCCAAACTTGAGCTCAAAATAAAACCTTTGGAAATATATATAGAACATTTGGAAGTATATGTTCCTAGGTAGAAAATCCTGTATTTATTTTAAAATTCTGTGTTCAGAGGTTATATTTTTAAAATATACAGAAAATTGTGAGCATATCAATCCCATGTTCTTATTATTTAAAATTCTGTTTTCTTGGGAGTAGGAGAGTAAACAGGAATGTCTGTTCAAATCAGTTGGATATGTCTAGATTCTCCAGGATATTCAATCTAAACATCATAGGATTACAGAATTTTTTTGGTTGAAAGGGACCTAAGAGATCATCTAGTGTGGCAGGGACACCTTCCACTAGACCAGGTTGCTCAAAGCCCCATCCAGCCTGGCCTTGAACACTGCCAGGGATGGGGCATCCACAGCTGCTCTGGGCAGCCTGTGCCAGTGCCTCACCACTCTCACAGTGAGGAATTTCTTCCTAATATCTATTCTAAATCTACTCTCTTATTTTAAAATCATTCCTCCTTGTCCTATTGCTATAAGCCCTGCTTAAAAGTCTGTTTCCATCTTTCTTATAAGCCAACTCTAAGTATATCTGTTATTACAGTGTATTTTTCTCATGTATATATACTTAGGTATAATTAATTGTCACAAAAAGAAAGAAGGCCTCCAATGTAATTTTTTCTACCAAAAATTCAAATTCTTTAAGTCTTTTATGGTCTTCATGCTGGTAGTATTTCAGTATTTTCTTTTCAAGCAGGAGGAACATATGACAATCAAAATCTACAGAGTGAAGTTTTTGGAGCTGGAAAAGAGCAAAATGGAATTCCCTTACTCTTAGCACCTGTAGACATATAACAACCTATAAATAGGTTTCCATTTGATTAAAAGAATTATTGATTCTTGGATCTGGTGGCTGCTGTTTTTTCCTAAATTTTCCTTTCCCTTGGAACTTGTACATGTATGGGTTTCCCTGACAAGCTAAAACTGATTTGTTGGTAGGATGGGGCTGAAATCATGTTTGTAAGGCCATGGAAGGCATAACATTCAGAAGAAGAGTTGTCTTTGTCCAGGTAAAAAAAATATGTAAAACTTGCACGTCCATGCTTTCCTTTCCTCCCTGAAAAACCAGACATAATCAAGAACATTTACTCCAGTCCAGCATTTCCTGCTGGGCCTTCCAGAAATAATCTGAAATAACTGCAGAACCCACAGTTTTGTAAGACTGAAGTCCAAAGGGCTCTCTTAAAAATATCTGCTGAACAAAAGGACAATATTTGCAAAGATACATGGATAGCACTGATATTTATTGTTCTGACTTTTTGAGAGAACAGTAGGCAAATTTGGCTGTGTGTCTTCCTGCAGGATCCAGTCAGGAAGCACAGTCTCATAGGCCAGCACTGAGGCATCTTTCAAACAAATTATGCCTTGCTTCCACATTCTGGATAAATTACATGTTTACCAGAAATTTTAGAAGGAAACTATAAACAAAAAAGTATCAATTGAATTTCCCTCTGAAATAATGGAAGATAAAAAGAAAATTATAAGACATTATCTTTTTAAATCTCAGTACCCTTTGCCTTAAGATTCTGTATCACACCACTGCCCAAGTAAAAGAGTGGGGAAGTGGAAAACACAATTGGTTTCCTTATTCTTCCATTGGCTTCCTCCTGTATTCTTTAAGGTTGCCTGTGTTTTATGTTTTGTCTGGAAAAACTGAAGCAAAACAAAGCAGCAGTACTTACCAACTCTAACAAAACACACTAAATATATATGCTAATGTTGACATGTTTTAGGTGTCCCTCAGCAGTCATAAACTGTCTTCAAAGATCAGTAGCATGCCAAAATATCAAAAATAATTATGAAATAATTAAAATGTCCAGAAATGACAACATATCTGTGAACATCCTTGTTCAGTTTGTCTGGGCTAATAGTTAAGTTTTATCTCATTTCTTTGCTCATATTGGTGGTGAGATAATTTTGTTGTATTTTTTAATGGTCATTAAAAATATTAACTGTTATAAGAGATTTTTTAGATGGTCTTCATTATTTGACAGTTTTGACAGACATTATTGATTTGGCCGGCAACTGTGGCTAACCAGAAGGGGACAATGTGACAGTTTTATGTAACAAAAGGCACAGTGTCATGTCAACTGAACTAAATGTTGTACAAAGTGACAGCAGGACAAAAACGCCTTTCAGACTTAATTTTCTGCTTCATTTTTTCTACCATCAATACATAAGGCCGTGCAGTAGGTGACACAAATTAGCAGGATAGAGCAAAAGGTCTATCCTTGCTTCTGTTGCTATACTTGACTTCTTTCCACTAAGGTAACCAGCAATTATTTTTAGGGTGAATGAAAAAGAAGAGCAGCTTATAGTAATCAACTTACCCCTTTAGGAGAAAATATATCCCTTATCAGGATTCTTTATATGTTTCTCCTAGGTGGCTTTCTAGAAAAGATGAAAGAAAAAAGTCCCCCATCTGCTAGGTCATGCCTACAAGACACATTCTGTCAAGTCTTAAAAGCAACAAGAGCTTTGCCTGTGGGATACCTATAATTATTATGTGGAGCAGCCTTGCGCCTGCTGTAGCTCATTGTTCTGCTAACACAACCTGAATGAGAACAGTGGCTCCAGGCTGTGAGTTGATAAAGTGCAACTTTTCGATTTTGCTCTTCTATGTTCCTAGCATTGTGCAGAGTCCATGAGTGACATCTTTGGCCTTCCTTTGGGCTGAGCAGATTGAATCTGTCACGCTGAGTTAAACAATGACTAGGGGACACAACCTTAGCAGGGCCTGTCATTTTTTCCTACTAATTCAATCTACATTTAATCAATGAAAGTAATTTCTTGTTTGTTTAAGTCTCATATCCAATGGATCTAGAGGATCTTGAAGTAGTGTACCTCCACCCTGACCTTCTCCCCTTTTTGAACTTGGACTAGTATATCAAGAGCAGAATGTGTGGAAATTGCACATTGCAAAGTTGTCATGCTGTTCACTATACATTTAGTCTCCTTTTATGTTTATATATAGCTATCTGAGTGACATTTTAGAATTCAGCCTTCCCAGAGATTCAATGAAAAGGAAATTAGAGCTTTAAGTGCCAATGGCAACAGCAGCACAATGTTAAGAATTATAATACACCCTCCCTCTTACAGAAGAATACATACATATTCAGTGGTTGTCTACATATATGTCTCATATGTAAAGATACTAATGTAAGGATATTTTTTCTGAAGTACAGGCTATCACTGTTATTGAAAGTAGCCAGTAGTGACTTATGCAAGTTCAAGGACTTTATTGATCGGTTTAGCTGGTCTTAATCAAAATCTGTCTTCGTTTCCACTCATAGTGATTAAATAAGTCTAAGAGAGCCTGACATCAAGTCCTTGACTTTTTATTGGTTCCCAGGAAGTGCTGAGCTCAGCACTTCAGGAGCCAGCAGTTGCCAGGCAGGAAGTTAAAAAATTGAAGAAAGTTTGAAAAGGAATATCTAAATATATACAGCGAGTTAAACATATTAAGGAGAAGCAAGAACCCAAGCACAAGATTTTATGCTTTCTGAATGGTTTATTTTGTTTTTAATAAACATTATCTTCTAAACAGACTAGAAGAGGGAAGTCAGTACCTATCTGGTCATAAATATGAGTGGAAAAAACCCCGTGTTTTCAGATTATATGAAATATTTTAATCTGATTTTGCATTCAGATTTTTCCCAGATCTGGAAAGAGTCTAGAAAGAGAAACAAGCTAACAAAGGAATCAGCTATAAATTTTTAGGCAACATATATATATTTTCTCTGTAAAAATATATGAAGTTTGTAATTTATATGTTTACATACAAAGTTATGTCTGATAATTGGATGTGCTTTTCTAAAGGCATGAGCAGACATTTAAAACATGCTCTCTACATGATTATTCCCTTTAAGAATTTCTTTCATTGAATCATAGAATACTAGGTTGGAAGGGACCTCAAGGATCATCTGTTCGAACCTTTCTTGGCAAAAGCAGTGTCTACACAAGATGGCACAGGACTCTGTCCAGCTGAATCTTAAAAGTGTCTGATGTTGGGGAACCCACCACCTCCCTGGGGTGATTATTCCAATGACTGATTGTTCCCACTGTGGAAATTTTCCTCTTGTGTTCTGTTGATATCTCCCCAGGAGTAACTTGTAATTATTACCATTGCCTTTTCCATGTGACTCCTTGTGAAAAGGAACTCTCCATCTTTGTAGCCACTCTTTACATACTGGAACATGGTGATAAGATCTCCCCTAAGCCTTCTTTTCTCAATGGTGAAAAAAACCTGTTCTCTCGGCTTTTCCTCATATGGCAGGCTTCCTAGTCCTTTGATTGTCTTTGTAGCCCTTTTATGGACCCTCTCCAGCCTGTTCAGGTATTTTTTGTATAGTGGAGACCAAAACTGAATGCAGTATTTCAGATGTGGCCCGGCAAGCACTGATCAAGATATTAACTTCTTTATCTCTGCTGGTGATGCATTTCTTGATGCCATCCAGCATCCTGTTGCTTCTTTTGCCACAGCAACACACTGTTCACTCATACTGAGCTTGCTGTTTGTGAAGACCCCTGGGTCCCCCTCCACAGAGCTGCTATCCACCCAGGTAGATCCCAACCTGTGCTGCATTTCTGGATTATGTTTTCCTAGGTGTGAGACCTTACATTTACCTCTGTTGAACTTCATAAGGTTCTTGTTAGCTTGCCCTTCCAGCCTATTCAGGTCTTCCTACAGGGTGGTTCTCCCTCACAAAGTGTCTGCTTCCCCACTCAGTTTGGTATCATTGACAAACTTCATCAGGGTACACTTGATCCTGTCATTCAGACTACTTATGAAGATATTAAACACTGTTGGGCCCAATATCGATCCCTGGGGGACCCCACTTGTTACAGGTTGCAGTCTGAAAGGGAGCTATTTACCAGCACCCTCTGGATGTGCCCTGTCAGACAGTTCCCCAGCCACCACACAGGCCACTTGTCTACACCATTACAAGTCAGTTTCTTTAGGGGGAGGCTGTGGGATACGGTATCAAAAGCCTTGGAGAAATCCAGGCTGACAATGTACACTGCTCACCCCTATCAATTGAGCAGGTTATTTTGTCTTAAAAGGTGATCAGGTTTGTCAGGCACAATTTGCCCTTCATGATTCCGTGCTGGCTTTTCCTAATCATGTGCTTCGTTTGACTCGTGATAGCCCCCAGGAGGATTAATTCCATAACTTTCCTAGGGACTGAAGTGAGACTGAAGCATCTATAATGTCCTGGATCCTCCTTTAAATCCCTTTTGTTTGGAGGGGTGACATTAGCCTTCTTCCAGTCTTCTGGGATTTTCCCTGATTTCCATGACTTCTTGAAGACTGTGGAGCGTGGCCTCACAATGACGTCAGCCAGCTCTCTTAATACCCTCAGAAAGGCATTGTTAGGGCCCATCAATTTGTAGGGATCAAGCCCCTATTCACATACCAATTCTTCCTTCGTTGATAGTGGATCTATGTTTGCATCAACCTGGATTTTTGTTCCCAAGGCCTGGGGCACAACAGTGCTAGTAAAGACAGAGGTGAAGAAAGCGTTAAAAACCTCTGTCTTTTCAGTGTTGTTGGTGACTAATTCACCTCTCCTGTTTAAAGGTGGGCGGATATTTTCCTTCTGTTTCTGCTTGCTGTTTACATACCTGAAGAACCCTTTCTTATAGTTTTTGACATCTCTGACCATCTTCAATTTGAGCTTAGTTTTTGCTTTTCTAACTGCATCTCTGCATGCCCTGGAAATGCCTTTGAAGTTCTCAATGGATATTTGTCTGCTTTTCCATTTCTGGTACGCTTCTTTTTTGGTTTTGAGCAGATTCAGAAGCTCACAGTTATTCCAAGGGTGTCTCTTGTTCTGCCCACTTCCTTTACCGTTAAAGGGGATTAGGTGTTCTTTTGTTTCCAGGAGGTCATTGTTGAAAAGCCTCCCAGTACTTGATAGCTCCTTTATCCCCCATGGAAGCTTTGCACAGAATCCCTCTGAAATGAGCTCTGAGTGAGCGGCAGTTTGCTCTTCCAAAATCTAAATGCTTTCTCTTAGTACTAACCTTCAGCATGCTCAGCAGGATCCCAAACTCCACAATCTTGTGATCACTGCAGCCAAGGCTATCACTAAGTGAGATATTACAAAGCAGGTCTTGGTCCAGCAATACCTCATTCCTGGTTGGCACATTTATATGAGCAAGCAGTCCTCTATGCATTCCAGGATGCACACAATAGATGGCATATGAGTTGTATTGTTTTTCCAACACACGTCTGCGTAGTTGAAGTCACCCATAAGAATCAGGTTCTGTTGACCCGAAACTTGCTTAAGTGACCCAAATATTTCTTCATTGGCCTTATCTACTTAGTTTGGAAGTTGGTAGCAGATGCCTACTGTAAGACCCCTCCCCCTTGGGGATAACCCCTCTGATATTAACCCAGAGGCATTCAATAGGGCTTCCACAGTTACTGTAATTGAGTTCCATACATTCAAGGTTCTCCTTAACACAGAGTGTGACTCCTCCTTTTCTCCTTCCCTGCCTGTCTTTATGAAATAGCCAATAACCACCCATCATGATCCTCCAGCCATGTGAGTTGTCCCACCACGTTACAGTTATTCCTACGATACCGTAACTTTCTGACTGACAATACCGTAACTTTCTGACTGATGCAAAGCTCCAGTTCCTCCTGTTTGTTCCCTAGTCTGTGTGCATAATATACACAGACTTGAGATGGTTAGTCTTCTGGTTCTCATCTTGGGAGGCAGCTAAGGAACATTCGTTAGTGCTCTAGTTGCCTGGCTTATTCCCCAGTTGTTTGTAATGGTGTGAACATTGCCACTTTGGACCCTGCCTCCCAAATCCTTCAGTTTAAAGCCTGCCTCACCAAGCTCGCCAGCCTACTGCCAAAGATTCCCTTGCCTCTTCTAGACAGGTGGATCTCACCCCTCCTCTACATGCTATAGTCGCTGAGGAATGCCCTGTTGTCATAAAAGCCAAAACCCTCACAATACCATCAGCCACAAATTCAGAAGCTGATTTGCATTATATGTCTATTTCTGGCTGCACCCTTTCCTCTAACTGGTAAAATGGAAGAAAAGATAACTTAGGCACCAATACTTTTCACTTACACCCCCAGAGCTTTGTAGTCTTCCTGGATTCTGCCAAGGTTCCAGCTTGTGGTGTCATTTGTGCCCACATGAAAGAGTAGCAATGGATAGTAATCTGTGCTTTTGATAAGTTGTGGCACCTCTTGGCAACATCTCAGAACTTAGCTCCTTGAAGGCAGCGTAACTCTTGTGCCTCTCCGTCAGGTGTGATTGTGCACCTCAGTGCCCCCTAACAGAGAGTGACCCACTATGTGGGTTTCTTTTTGTAGTATCCACTGTAGCACACAGCACGCTGGTACAGATTCTCCTTGCAGGCCTTGCTTGTGGCTGTCTACAGCTGTTAAAGCTTCATATCTGTTTTTGTTGGTAACACTGGAGGGTGGAGACTCATTCAGAGACCTGCTTTTGCAAATCACCATAGTCCAACATGCCTCATTCTCTGTGGTATACACCACAGGAGCATGGTTCGGAAACCACTTATATGTCTCCGACTTGGCCCCTCCAATGCTGCACAGCCTTTTAACTGTTTCCTTCAACTCACCCACCTGACAAACAGATCATCAGCCTGTGCACACCTTATGCAGGTAGTTTCCTTTTCTCCAGGTGAAGGGTCTGGCCACTTCTTGCAACCTACAGCCTGTACAGCAGGACTGTTGTGGCGTCATGCCAAAATAAGAGTCAGATAGGTAAAAGTGTCAATTTCTGACCATAAGACCTAGCAGAGCTCCTTCCTGGAGCATTGGCACCTCCTCCCACAGGATCCAAAGGAAGGACTTCTGCAGTGCTAAGAGTATTACGTCTTTGTCAGCAGAAGCTCGGTCCCACAAAATGGCAAGCTCTTTCAACAAGACTGTGTGCTGGGGGAGTGCACACAGTAATGGCTCAGGGTCATCATACTATCTCTCTCTGCTTGGCTTGCAAGGATACAATCAGGCCATAATAACATTAGTAAGTATATATGACAGAAATAAAATAATATGATTGTATTCCAAGACAAATAAAAGGATTGCGTGGCAGGGAGGTTTCAAAACAGAGTTAATTTGATTTTGGAAAGCAGTACACGTACAGCATTGTATCACTACATTCTGTTTACCATCTAACAGTTTTGCAGGTGTTTGACATCCATAAGACACAGGATGCTCAAAAAATTCCAGACAAAAAGAAACTGATGAAAACAGTCATGATTACATTAGTTCTATTTCTTAAAATTTAACAGTAGTAATGTACATACATGTGGTTCAATCACCTTATGAACAAGTGTAACACATGAAAACTACCTAGACCTAGCAAAGATTTGTTTAAAAGTCCTTTCATTCACCAGAAGACTCAGATCACCTATACGGACAGTTATTCACATCATCTAGCCAATGCACTTTTGGAAGTAGGATTGCTGCACAAATTTTTGTCTCTGTCAAAGAATATAATCTTATTTTTCTCTAAATCGTTTGTCATTTAAAATGGATTTTTCAGCATATCCATACACATTGATACAAGAAATGTAAACAAGAATCAGAGCATATTTCAGGCCAGTTAAGGTTGTCTGGGTTATTTTTAGCTGCTTCTCTCCTAAAAATTCCAGCCATGTAAGAATGGGACCACAGCCCAACAGTAATGATACTTCATGTTAAAGAAAGATAAACATGGCTCCACCGTCAGTCAGTCTGTAAGTGCTTTAGTAAATAAGGTTAAGTTTAAGGACACCTATAATAATAAGCACGTGCCTAAACATTTGGGTGACCAGTACCTATAGTGAGGAGAAATCTTCATGGCAGTTTTGCTGCCATGGCCTGATCGGCTATAATAATTATAGAACTTTGTGCTAGTCCTGGCAGATTTGTCCTGTCGTTAAATCACCAGAGCAGGATAAGCAGGATATGTGAAATGACACACTGAGGTAAGCTACCAAACATAACATTTAGACCAGTATCCAAAGCATGTTTTCAGGATGTGTTTATTTGAGGCTTGTTTCAAGCCCGCCTCTCTGCAAACACTTTCTCCCTTCATGCATTTTTATCAAATCCATTTGAAGTTAAACACTATGCCCATATCTTGGAAATTAATGCAGTGCCAAAGAAATGGTAAATTATTCAAGAATGTCCTGTCTTTAAATTCCTACTATATTTTCATCAAAAAGCGTAACACAGAAAAAAACCCAGAAAAAAAACATTCAGGAAGCAAGTGAAAATAAATTGTTTGTTTATGCTGTACATCATAAGGTAGATGAGCAAGAAATTTCTTGGTTTGTTTCAAATCCCTTTTTACCTCAGTGTCTCTGGAAAAGCACTTGCATCTTCAGAAGAAGTCTCACAATACTCCTATATTTTCTTTGGTTCTCATGTCAGATGTCTCTGCAGGCCCTACATGAGAGCATCTGAGGCACTAAGAAAAGTAGAGCAGCTGGGCACAGGGGAATGAGGTAAGGAGAGGTAATACCTTCAGATTTATTTTTTTTACGTGCTTGTAAACACCTAGCACAGTAAAGTGCTATAATAATGTGAATAATAAAACCAGTAGCAATATAATGTTCCAAGGAGAGAGTGTGTTATTTTCTGGCAAAATGCCAGCCACAGCTAATACAAGCCTTCAGAAAATTCCAACTGACTGCTTTGAAATACAATTGTTAGGAAAGAAAGGCTGAGACCCTGAACTGGGCAGGATAATAAGGCTGAAGTGGGGACAGGATCAAGTGCCAGGGAGGAGGGAAGAAACTTGGAGCCCTCCCAGAACATTCTCAGAAGTCTCCTTCTGGCTTTGAACAGTGAAGGAACATAGCTATCCACCTTTCACCACCCCAGGTGAGACCAAGCAAAACAGCAAAGTGATCATGAAATTTTTTACCTCTCAGACACCTCTTTTTGCAGCCAAAAGACAAAATGGAATGTTAAATCTTTTCATGGTTATTGCAAATGTTTTTACATAAAAACCTTGCTGAAATTCTGATACTAATTAAAACTTCTTGACATGCTATTTTAAAGCATAAAAATCAAAGATCATGCTCTTAAATGTAATAAAACCAGCCAATGAAAACAAGCAACAGGGAAGTACAGACCAGCCTTATTCATGACAGAAATTGCTGTAGAAATAGCTTTTCCATGCTCTGGTACTTGCGCATGGAAGTCTGAGCTGGAAATCAGACATGAAAAGTAAATTTCTCAGATACTTCTTAATAAATATGTATATAAGAATTTAATGTATAAATAAGTATAATCTGCACTGATTCTGCAATGTCAGTTCTGAACAGCTGATTTCTTTCAGCTAGACATCAAAACTACTGGATATATCCTGATTATAAAAACTGTTATGAACAATTTCTGCCTGTGATGTAAGATGATGATAATAATCACATTCTGTATTTGTTTTGAAAGTGTGAGAGTCTGACCATTAGTAGGAAGAGAACTGTATCAGTTTCAAAATATTGCTAGCTCTGATTATTGTAATCAGAAACAGTAGATATTTAAAAGATGCACTTAGTTTTCTCAGATATGAAAGACCACTTGAAAGAGGGTGTATGAATGGATTACATTTGAAAATAATGAGAAAAGTATTTCAAGATCTTTGCTAGACATTAATAGAGTGCTTCATTGGTAGCATGTTTTTTTACAGTCCTAAAGGTTATCTTTGTGACTGTACTTATTGACAAATCCTCAATATGTAAAACAGACATCAAATTAATTATGGGCAAGACTCTGTGAATCTCAACATTCCACTATGAATTAATTTAACCCTCTAGTTTTTCCCTCTTCTGCAGCACCTTTGAATAAAGGTGGCTTCAAAGGACAAAAAGCAAAAGGGGCAGCTGGTTTAAGAGGTACTTCTCTGCATTCAGCATCAATGTACCTGGTGAGAAAAAGAAGAATGAAGGTTTCTAGGAGTGACCTTAATACAAATAACATCAGGAGTGCTGCAGCAGGACTCTTCTCCTGCTAAGCCTTGTTAGTCCTTCACTATGTCTCTGCCAGCCAGACAAAGACTGTGGTTCAATAAACAGGAGCAAAGTATCATCTGTGTAAAAAGACAGGGCCTCTGCAGCATCTATATAAAAGCTCAAGGCTGGCATGTCTCCTCGTGGGAGTCTAAACAAGGCAGAGACATGGCAAAGAAGTGAGTTGTTGGTAATCAGAAAGAATAACCCCAGCTTTTCTTTCTACTCTTTTCTTTCATTCTTTTTTCTTTGTCTTTCTTTCCTATACACCCCTCACTAAGTGTGCCCTCATGTACTTTCTGTCTAGTTTCCTTTCATGACTTGGCTCCCTGTGCAGGGAGGTAGCCTGCACAGTATCAGACAGCAGAAGCATTCAAAGAATGTCACAGTTTCACTTTCACAGAGGTTTTGACATTCTGGTGGAATGCTATTTTCATTTATGTAAAGAACATTAAAACCCTAGAATTTCAGCTGTGACCAGAATATGCCCTCATTTAAATTTTGGGATTTGTGCTGTTTCATTAGTTCAGCTGCTAGCTTTTAAAATCTTTCTGAAGCAACACCCCAAATCTGTTCATAACCCTTTTTTCCCCCCACATAAAGCAAGATTTGATTGTGCCTCCACTCATCTCAATCTCAAACTCTTTTCTATGGATTTATTTAGTGTTGTAAACATTTATGTAGTATTAACTGAAAAAATATACTGATGCAAAGAAATTTAGAAATGCATTTGCTTAGAAAAACACCTGCGTAAGACACAGAATAATTCGGAACGCTTCAGTGCCATCAGCTAAAAGGTGTTTTCTCAGAACAGTATTACATTTAGAGGATAATCGTTATTGCCAGGTGAAGCTACAGAACCTGGTTAAAGAAAAAGATAGGGAGAAAAGGAAGAGAATTATTGCACATGGATTCCTTGGCACTCATCTCTCTTGTGTTCTTCCTTAATCACCTTCTCTACACTATGCTGTTAACCTTAGCTTCTACTCTAATGCCAATGATACTGGATGTTGCATCTCATTTGACATTTTTAATAATTTGACATTTCTCTTGTTCTATCCTAGGCAGAGCCTGTGACTTCCAAACCATTCAGCTGAACGTCTGTAGCATAAATGCAAGAAAAGCATCCTCATTTGCAATTCTATCAAGCCTGCCTCATTTGCCTACTCCCTATAATCTTGACATCAACCTTGGTCTTTAAGATTTCACCAACACTTTTTTTTTATATTACTGAATTTTGACAGAAAATCTGTTAATCTGAATTAATTTTCTTTTAGTTTAATTCCATACCAGGATTCTTTGTGGTCTCCTGCAATTTATAAACTGATGAGACCCAAGAGAAGATGGATGCCCCTGTCCACCTTCACCAGGCTGTTAAGACATACACACGTTTCTGTCTTTGTACACCTACATGCCTAATTTAACAAATGTGCTCAGAACAGCCACCATTAGCTTTCACTATGCATGCACCTGGTAATGCTTACCTCAGTGACACCTCTGGTGACTTCTTTATGGCCTCTGATTCTCCCACAATTTCTCCTCTTTCTGTTACTCACACCAGATGTCGTGTAAATCACCCCGTTGCTTTGTGGAGCAAAGTTCCTTGCACCAAGAGTAGCAAAATTTTCATCACGACAGATCTCATCATAGTGAGCAAGATCTAAGGAGCAGATCTTCAGCACATTCACAAATGTCCTCTTCATGTTGGACAAGGCATAATTTTGCTCTGAAAAGTTCTTATGGGATAGAAAAGTGTTAATAGTGATTATTAGATAAAAATTAGATAAAAGAAAGTGACTTAGCTGGTATATTAGATACAATTACATACATATGTATATACAAATACTTTGTTTTGTGGTTAGTGTCCACCATAGGTGAAACGAGTTACTTTCTAATGGTGCCTGTTTATCACCATCTGCTAAACGGGTAATCAACAAACTATTAGATGGATGAAGCTGGATAAGGTAAATCCTACCAGTGAATTTTCTTTCTTAGGAAGAAATTTTCTAGCAATATAATGAAGGGGATACAAAGCAGAAATTTTCTCATTGTAAGAGAAGAAAATTTTTAAAAGTGAGAAGATTTAGATGGAAAGAAATATTCTTTGCTAAGTTTAAACAATATGTCTCACTTACATCATTAAGCTACTGCAGTTACAACATTAAATCAATACGCTGAAAAGAAGGTTAGTTTTCAAAAGGTAGAAGTTAAAGACCATAAAAAAAGATCCTATCATATATCTTCAGACAGACCGTGCAGACTGCAAGAGTACATTTAGAAGACAAAACTATGTTGACTTACAGAATTAGAAAAGAAAATTAAAAAAAGAGAAAATTAGACGGAACTGTCAGCTCTGGAAGAAAACAAATGAAATTAGTATTCATTGGAAAAGACAATATATAAAATAGCAAATTCTTGATCAGAAGCACTATTTGAATACAATGGCCAAAGTGCTATATAACTAAAAATAATAATAATAAAAAAATAAAAATTAAAAGACTGAATTTCTTATGGAAAAGAATTATTTATTCTTTTTCCCAATTTATTCTATAAACAGAAAGTAAAGAAAAATAGCTTTCAAACTTGTCTATCTAATATAAAGGTGTAAGCTGTCTTTCCAGTTCTATTTCCTACTTCTAGCAATTTTATTAAATTACTACAGTAATCAGCTGAGACCCATTAAGTGTTAGCCTGACCTGCTTCTCAAGTATCTAAGCAGATGCAGCTGGAACGAAAACAGATGGAAGGTATGAATGAGAAGATTCAGTTAACATTTTTTCTCCTTCTCATATGAGTCTCAAAAAGAAACTCACCAGGAATGAAAATGATCCCTTAATTTAAGAAATATATTTTTCATCTATTCAAAATAAAATATTTTAATGTCATTGTAAGCCCTTTGGTTTTGCCTGGGAAACTGGCCGCTTATAGATTCGTGATATGACTACAATAACAATAAAATCAAGCTGAAGCAAAAGTGTGCAATCACTAACCAAATGGAAGACCCTTACTTTGTTTAAGTTAATTAAGTTAAGTGTATTTAAGTTGATTAAAGAGTAGAAGATAATTTATGCAAAAATGTGTTACAAAATTAGAATTTTTTGTAATGTTTACATTACCAGGCATAAGAAAAATCTAACTTTCATGTATTAACACAGCTGTAGACATCATATACCTTTCCCCATTTGATGTTGGGTACAGCTCCGCATTCAGTGAAACTACAATAGAGGATCAGTACAGCACAGATAAATATAAATAACCTCGTTTTAATTAAATATTAGTATAAAGAGGTTATGGCAGCCTAATTTAAATGCATGTTCTCCCTAAGTTTCTGGTTTATTATAGCTGCTGAGTTAGCCTGTTTTACACCATAACGCACTTCTGTGTAACTGCAGATTCTTAAGAGTGTTTTACAACCCCGTTCACTAACAAGCAGGTTAGTAAAGGCTACCTTGTGGGTAGCATTAAAATAACATAATTACATTATATTTCAATATATTGTATTAACAACATCCACATCTGTGAAGAAAATCAGCAAAATAACAATAATAAAAAAGAAAATTACATCAAAGCCAATGTTCATCACATCAACACTTAGGAAGTGAAGTGGCAAACTTAGAACTTTAAAGGAGAAATGCCAGTTCATTGTTCAGTCACTGAGAGACACTCTCAGAGGTTTATATTCTCCTAAGACCTTAATATTTTCCCTGTTTTGTGTTACAGAAGTCAATGCATATTCATAGCCTATCAAATAGACCTCTGAATTTTTCAAGGCAATATCTTATCTGCCCTACAATACCTTCAATAGAAGCATAGAATCATTTATGTTAGAAAAGACCTTTAAGATCCTTGAGTCTGTATTAATAATAGATGGCTGTTTCTTCTGTTTTCATCATTGCTTATGAGTTATTTGTTTTTTCACTATAAAACACAGCTTGTGGTAAGCACATGCTTAAACCCCACTGAATCAAAGTATAATGAATCAAATAGTACAGCTGACCTACTTAACTCGGCAGCACTCATCACAGGGTATGAGGGTACCAAGTGGTCCCAGGGGCCTGAGCAGCAGCTGAGAGTGGCACAGCCCTGGAGTTCTGAATTTCTTCCATGAGTGGGAAGAGCCACCAGGAAAAAAAATATATAGTGGGTAAGGAAGAGGTGGAAGTTACTGCTGGTGTTTTGAGGGCCTGGAGGAGGCTGGTTTTGCTGGAGGTCTGAGGCAGTTGCAGAGAAAATCTCAGACCTTCTTTCTGCTCTGAGAACACCACATTGCTATTCAGTTCTGCTAGTTATCCAGATGGAAGAAAAGTTTCTCCTTTTGCATGGGAGTTTTTCTTAGCTAACACCCCAAACTGAAGCTAGCTGCCTAAGCTATGCCAGTGAGATTATTTTTTTATATTTTCCTAAGGTTTTTTTCCTCCTAAATATCAAAGAGAAGCTATCTACCATAAATTTCGAAGTCAGGTGTTTATGTCTTGCATTTCCTATGTTGGAGGTATTTACTGTAAGAAAACTATTCAGGAGATAAGCAGAGGTATAAAGTCTGCTTCTGCTGCCTGTGGGTCAATCACTATAAAGCAACTAAATATTCAACAACCTAAAGAAATCAGATCAGCTGTTCCTTGTGCCAGGGCACATATATGGGGAACCCAGAAAAAGGTGCTACATATTTGAGGATTTTCTGTGAAGTGAAATATCTAATCTGGGAGAGAGTAAGAGACATGCCTCAGAATCTACATTGGATAGGGCAGATCTTCAGGAGCATTCCCCACCACAAGAATATCTTATAGCTCAGTTTTGAGCATGCAAGGACAATAACTGACTTTTAAACCCAAGTACAAATCAGTCAGTGGAAGAGAAAACTCATCTTTTACCTTTGAAGTAATGCATTAAAGGAAAATAGAAATTGTCTCCATCTTTCTGCTTTCTGTGATGATTATTCCAGTCAACTTGTGTCATATTTTAGCCCCATCCAGAAACCAAACCCCACACAGCCGCTTACTCATTCCCCCCACAGTGGGGTGGGGGAGAGAATCGGAAGAGTAAAAGTGAGTAAACTCGTGGACTGAGATAAAGACAGTTCAATAGGTAAAGCAAAAGCCACACACGCAAGCAAAGCAAAACAAGGAATTCATTCACCACTTCCATGGGCAAGCAGGTGTCCACCATCTCCAGGAAAGCAGGGCACCATCATGGGTAGCAGTTACTTGGGAAGACAAACACCATTATACTGAATGTCCTCCCCTTTCTTTTTCTTCACCCAACTTACATACTCAGCATGGCATTGTACAGTATGGAATATCCCTTTGGCTAGTTTGGCCCAGCAGAAAGAAGGACAACTTGTTCTAGATAAGTTTCTGGACTGAGTTTGAGAACACAGTAAACAGATGGGTGTGTGGCTATTTCAAGAATCTTCTCAGAATTTAAGTGCCAAGCTGCCACATAGCATCACAACTCAAACGGTTGCACACATTCCCAGAAGTACTGGAACTAAGTAAAAAAAACTTTACTGGCAAAATCTTAGGTGCTTTGGGAATTTATTTGTTGTAAAATTTAGATGACAGGTGGACAGACTAAGACCCCAAATGAAGCCATAAAGTTTCAAACTTTGCAGGTCCTGACCTAATACTGTTTCTGCTTAGTTTAGAATTACTGTAAAGCTTGAATTGTTTGCTTTTCCTAGACATCGACACTGCAAAATCAAGAAGGCATCTGAAAGCAAAGCTGAACACTTACTATTTAGTCCCTCTTAGCCATGCATCTTCAGTTTTTATTGATTGACTGTGCAATACTTTTCACCGTGGGGAGATTTACTATTGTATGTCAGGGCTCCTCTTATATTTGAGATCCTAGAAACAAGAACAGAGATCCAACCATGTTACCAGGCTACTTAAAGTATAATTTGTTGAAAGCAAGAACAGGAAATGACAATGCTTTCAGAAGTTACTCATTTATCTTTGATTATGGATTTTCACAGTATCAAAGAATTATAGAATGGTTTGGTTTGGAAGAGACCTTAAAGATCACCTAGTTCCAACCTCCTGCCAAGTGCAGGGACACCTTCCACCAGACCAGGTTGCTCCAAGCCCCATCCAGCCTGGCCTTGAACACTTCCAGGGATGGGGCATCCACAGCTTCTCTGGGCAACCTGTTCCAGTGCCTCACCACACCAATAATAAAGAATTTTTCCCTAACATTTAACTTAAATGTCCCCTCTTTCAGTTTAAAGCCCTTCCCCCTTGACCTACCACTATATGTTCTTGTAAAAAGTCTCTCTCCATCTTTTCTACAGCCCCCCTTTAGGTACAGGAAAGCTACTATAAGGTATCCCTGGAGCCTTCTCTTCTCCAGGTTTCACAACCCCAACTCTCTCAGCCTGTCTTCACAGGAAAGGTGCTCCAGCCCTTTGATGAATTTCATGGCCCTCCTCTGGACTCACTTCAACAGGTCCATGTCCATATATCTGGGGGCCCTGAGCTGAGCACAGTACTCCATGTGGGGCCTCAAAAGAGCAGAATGAGCAACACTTCTTTTCATGCAGCCCAGGAGTCAGTTGGCTTTCTGGATTGCAAAGGCACATTGCTGGACCATGTTCAGCTTGTCAATCAACACCCACAAATCTGTCTCCTCAGGGCTGCTCTCAATCCATTCTCCACCCAGCCTGTATTTGTGCTTGGGATTGCCCCAACCCAGGTGCAGGACCTTGCACTTGGCCTTGTTGACCTTCATGAGGTTTGCATGGGTCTACTTCTCAAGCCTGCCAAGGTCCCTCTGGATAGCATCCCTCCCCTCCAGCATGTTGACTGTGCCACACAGCTTGGTGTTGTCAGCAAACTTGCTGAGGGTGCCCTCAATCCCATTGTCTGTGTTGCCAACAAACACATTAAATGGCACCAGTATTTTGGACCACCTATTGGACAGATATGATCATTATGTGCTTTGTCAACTTGACATCACTTCTTTTTGTTAATATTGTGTTTTCCAAAGGAAGTTTCACAGTGAAAGAGTAATTGTAGGCTTGGCTCAAGAGGAATAGTTAATGTCTTTCTTAGCAGCACTTTTCTAGACAGAAAGTACAGATATATGTGTGCCAATCATCCAGAGATACATCGCATAACATATTTCTTCAGAGCAATGGTTTGTCTAGCACATGTTATTTTCACACTTATGTATAATGAAGGTTTATATACCAAGTAGTAATGTAAGGAGGGCCTAAACCTTTTCCACGTGAAGAAAATATCTTTGGGAGGATAATTAAAGTTGATATAACCTGATCCAGACAATGTTGTACAGATTCCTAAGGATAAAGAAGAAAATTTGCTACTGGGGAACTGTCTACAGGCTTTTGATAAAAACAAATATGCATGGAATTTATTTATTTAAAAATTGTATCTTTTTATTAAAAATTTTTAGCAGCTAGGATTCTTACTCTTCCAGTGTTTCAGTTATTATACTGTTAATATATGGTTGTCTTTTCTTTACTATGTGATTTTCTTTACAGTGATTCACATTTACATCATCTTTTTGACCTCAATGATGCATTTATAGAAATCTTTCCTCTCAGAATTCTTTCTAAACCTTAGCCGCTATAAAACTTCATCTCAGACGACTCTTCTTATCCCTTGAAGATGTAGACATCTCCTCACAAAAAATGGCAATTGCATAATAATGCACAGCAAATCTGCAACAGCTCGGCAAAAATATGTGGCAGCCTGTCTGTTGACATAAACATATATGAGTAGATAAGGCAGATAAAATATGATTTCTTACATGAAATGTGGCTGAGAATTAATGGTTCCTAGAAGAGATGATTTGTTGTGTTTTGTAAGAATAAGAGATACGGTTCTTAATTTAACTTTTCTTCATAGCATATGTGGCACTTTCTGTTTACTAGTGGTTTTGGATGAAGAAGAAAATTTAAATTATTTTCTAATAAATACTGTAGTTAACAAAAAAGCAGTACTGGATTTTCAAGGAAGTTGTATCCTGAGTGAATGGGAGCAGCTGAGCATAACATGTGGATGAATGGTAGAAAAGCAAGTAGGTTAGTGGAGTTACAGGAGTAATCGCTCACTGCATGCTTTTAGTAACTGTGTAAAATGTATGGAGCCATCTTTCCCCCACTTGGTCCCTGGCAGGGTGCTACATGGGGATTAGGAAAAAAGATTCATAGAACTCTTTCTTTCTTGTATACAAAAGAGATGGACTGTACACAATAATGTATGTCTAGACTACCCTCTGAGAATAGCCCCCAAGGCCATCCTTACAACAAGATTTGCTGTTCAAACAGTGAACGTGAAAGCAAAGTCCAGGAGTGCTGAGGGAGCAGACTTCAGGGTGCAGGGGAGGCAACCTAGACAAGCTGCCTGGGGGCTTCCTGGACGCGTACATGTACGGAAAGCAGAAGGATATTTCCCTGCTGGCAGCTGCCTACCTATGGCTACAGAGCCCTATTAGTGTCTGTAAATAACATAGTGCAAGTGTAAATCTTAGAATTAACTTATAACTAACAAATTAAACCATGCTTAATATTTTTATTGTTTTTTAATTGTTACAGTGTTTCATTTCCATATTGGAGTAATAAAATAATTCCTGTTAAGTTTAGACATAAAATGTGTATTAGATTTTTTTTTTGTCTCTTGAACACCAGAGGAGATCCCAGCTGGTGATTATTGTACAGTCAAACAAAATATTTCCTAAACAAAAAGAATAAAGAGTTGATACCTGTCAAATGATCAAACAAAGCAGTTTTGGCATTTAATCCATAGGCATTTGATGAATAGAGGGTTGTTTTTTTTTTTGAACTCCAAGAGCAAAGGGACTAAAAATCAGTGATGTTACTGCTAGAAACGTCTCTAGATTTAAGGTGACCAAGAGAAATAAAGAAATAACCCAGTTTTATACTCTAGAGAGTTGATGTATGATAATTAGTATTTTAGACTCTATGTAGATACCCAGTCAAAAAAATCTGGTTGAAATAGCCATCCATATCTAACTAGAAGTCCACTGAAGTCTCTGCCCAAGGACAACTGAAAGCATAAAGAAATTTAGTAGATTGCTGAATTAGGATGCTAAACACTGGTTGAATAGGTAACACGAAATGTGAATTATTATGAAAAGACATTTAAAGAATGTAAAATTAGCCACTTCAGGAAAGCAAATGCCCAACTAAAAATATGTCATCAGTTGTATCAAAAATAAATTTGCATTTAAAACAATTATATTGTCCATCTACTTATAGGTTTTTCTATAAAGTTTGTTTTTTCCTGAACTGGGACTCAAATCAATATGCATTTGCTTTAGCTACTCTTAAAAATAATGATTTACCAATAGCTGAATTTTTACTGTCAGTAGCAATAATGTGTGTCCCTCTCTTTCAGTGCATGTTTTGTGAAAGATATGTACTGCTTATCAGTGTGTGGAGAGGGCATTGAGAATAAGATCTTCAAAGCTTCATACAGCCTGCGTGTGGCATACTGCAATACACAGAAAGCACATGCTCTTTGGGCAAGCAGAAATCTCATTACATTGATGTGAATAGTTAGGGATCTGTGGAAAATTATCATCTGAAATCAGCAGAGGGAACAATGCAACCTGCACAGGAAGAAAGTGCAGAAGAAAGGGCCAAACTTGTTGAAAAAAACAAGTTGAAGACAGATGTGTTTCAGTGCCGAATGTCATCTAACTTCATTCCTCTTGGAGCTACACATCTTAAACAAATCGGGCAGGTTTGTTTGTTTTTTTTTTCCCCTCTTTTTTTTTTTTTCATAAGAAGGACAGACCTCAAGAAATCCTTTGAATGGTAGGGAGGTGAAGGCTGGTTGGCATGTCCTTGTTCATTTGCTCCAGAGCCAGAACTTGAAGTTCCATTCTGCTGAGTAGCATAGTCACAGTCTTGTCCTGTGATCCTGTGGTCATTAGTGGAATGCTCTTCTGTTTCTCACACCCTCAGTGACCTATACCTACTCCTATTTAAAAACCTGCTATAACAAATTTTTCTAGGCCACTCTAACCATGTTTGGGTGAGTCATTACATTAATAATCTGTATCTTTTCCCTTTTGACATCTGAATAACACTTGTCAATTTTTAAAATACAAAAGTAACAAGTGGTACTACTTCTGAAATCAGTAACTCAGGGGCTCCACATACTACCTTTACTGCACATGGCTAGTCTTTTTTTAGGCAGTTACATTCAGAGGTTGTTTTGAGCTCATTTAGTTACTTTTATCTTCTTCGGTCTGGTAGTTTAATTTCAAAAATTCTACTTGGCTTTCTCTTCTTCCTTGTGCATAGATACATTCAACACTTCAAACAATAAAGTTCTCATTTTAAACTCTTCTCTCTCTTCCTCTTCCTCCTGTGCTTTAGGACCAATAATGCAGCAACAACTGCAGATGTGCCCTTTAAGATCTTGAAAGTATGACTACTGTGCATCATCTTAGGTGTTAGCAGATATCCTACACTAACCATTATCACTGCATTGTGAAGGCAGTGACAGATCAATAACAGGCTGCTATGGCAGCAGTGGTTTGTAATGAAAGTTTCATGTTCATTGGGTGTTCACGCTAATAATAATATAATTAATGACTCCAAGAAAAACTTACTCCTATATTCATTTTTCATTTACATTATGGTGTATACATGTAGGTAAGAATACAGAAAGTTTAGTGAGCATCATGCTTTAT
Source organism: Falco rusticolus (assembly GCF_015220075.1). Lineage (NCBI taxonomy): Eukaryota > Metazoa > Chordata > Aves > Falconiformes > Falconidae > Falco > Falco rusticolus. The sequence continues at coordinate 66,852,093 of NC_051210.1, read as the reverse complement.
TTTGTTTTCATATACAGTGTTTTTCTTCCTTAATTTTTTTCCCTTTTTGTTGCATTATCGCTTGGGATTATCTTCCAAAACATAACTGACTCAGTCTTATGTTTAATTCTATCTGAATAGCTCTAATTTATGACCTTCCAACCAAAAGACAATCAGACCCTAAATACCCTGTTTTCTCAATAATTTTGGGTTCCTGCTGTTGCCCTGGACTACTAATTTACTTGAGTAAAAACATTCCTATGTCACTTTTCCTCCAAAAGTTTCTGTTTACTTATAATGATGGCATAAATTATGAGTCCATGCACAAGTTCTCTGATTTTTTTATATATATATTTTAATCTCAGAAGTGCTGACCAAATCGATTTTTTTTTTTTTTTTTTTTTTTATTGTGTGTGTTAGAATGTGAGGTTCAGCTTGGCTTGTTCCAGTAAAAAGCCATTATTCACAAAAGGTTATCATTTGAGGAATTAGAAAATCTACTGCTTTTTCTCTTTCAGGAAGCAAGAGATATGCTCTTTTAATTCATGGTTAGCTTAAAAGCACATAAAAGATATTTAGGTTAGGTTTTCAGTGTAAAGTTTTAAGGGGAGCACATGTGAGCTTACAAACAAATGCAGTTTGTTGTTTCAGAAAGCCATTTAAGGATATATGGTGAGGCACAGTGAATTTTTCAAAACGAAAATTTTAAGATAACTCTGAAAGTATATTTATTATGATTCTAAATAAATCAAGGTATAATCTATATATTTCACAAGCAGACTTTTAATAAATGTATTTAAAAACTGAAAGGCTCAGAAGTATCTTAGACATGTCATAATTATGCCAAATAAAGGAGAACATTTTCCAAAATGGCCTAAGTAATTCAGATATTTAATGGCTGATTCTAAAAATAATTCATTAAAGGTAGGACTTTTTGGAACTATTTAGATGTAACTGTTGTGATAAGATATGACAATAATATTGAAAATTCCATTAGGACTGATTCACACCCTTAGGAACCCAGATACCTTATAAACTGACTTCTACTAATTATTCATAAAAGTTCTTTCTGCTTTGTGTGAAGCTTAAGAAACCAAGAGCCTAAAATGCTTCCAAAATTTACCTCATGCTCATAAAACAATAATTTTTGCTTAATGAAAATAATGTTGCATTTCCATAATATTTTAATTCCTCAACTTTGCTAAGCAGGCAAGGTTTTGATGACAAAACACTTTGTTTTCTAGCACATGTTCTATGTCTTCTTTTTGCATGTTTTAGAGTAGAATAACACATATGGAATACAATGGTAATCGATATATGTTTGACCTTGACTATGAAATAGTGTGTTTCCCTACCTTGTAAACACAACAAAACTGGTCATCAGTGGGAATGGAAATACTGTTAAAATTGAGGATACTCAGCTTCTTGAGGCTGAAATAAGTTTGAACTGGGTAACTCAGTTCTTGATCAATGTCTTTGCACACCTTGTGTTTCCATTAAGAGATTTCAACTTATCTGCTCTCCAAATAGGTGAGATTAATTCAAGCAACTCATCTATGTACAGAAAAAACAAACATCTAGCAAGTAATTGACTATTTAACCCATAGGATGCAGCTTACATAGTCATAGTGGCTATCCAATATCTAAGTGACCCCTGGGACTTCTTTCTTAGGCATTTGTTTGAGGCATTAAGGAGGACTTAGTATTAAGCATTTTACATTGCTTTCTTCACAAAGTTGTCTTTATTCTGAATAATCACAATTATTGACTGTCTTATTAATATCTTAAAGTAGGAACAAAAGAAAAAAACAAAAGAAAAAAAAAAAAGAAAAACAGAGGGTGCCCAAGTAAATCTTTGGAATCAAGTTTTGAGAGCTATAGGCTGTGTCTGTCCAAGATACTTTCTTTTTTGCCTGTGTGGCTTTCTCTGTGTAAATCGATCTTAAAAAAAAACACCCAACCCCAAAAAAAACAACCCAAACCCCAAAAATAATTTTAGAAATCTAGCCCCTAGTGCTGGAAACAGGTTATGTAACAGCACTTTACATTCATCATAGAGAAAAAGCATACTCTCTTTCTATTTAGTTTTGCTTTCATTTCTGGCTCCAGCCCATAAATAAATTGCATTATTTGCCTTTTATCTTTCTGGATAATATTTTATAAAGCTTTTTATTCTGTTTGAGCCACGCTCACAGACAGATGGACTAGAGTCCTGCCTGCTGGCAAGGGTTTAATTTGTGACAGAAACTCTACCAGTCTTTCTTACCTCAGGCTGTTTATGGCATAACGTAAGGAACTATCATTTACACTTGTGATAGTAAAGCAGATGTTGCTGTGCCCCATGTAATCCCCACCTGGCACCATTTGGGTTGCTGTAACACATGCAGTCAAGGGGTCAGCCTGCATGTCCATTCTGCTCTTAAAAATGACTGAACCCTTTTCTTTTTGTCTATTTTTAGCCTAGTTGTGGCATGCTAAAAACAAGCAGTGCATCATTATTGAACAGAAGGAAGAAAGCAAAATTCTGCTGAGACGCTTTTGGCTTCAGTGGAGGCAGCAGATAGCCCAAACAGTCATTTCTTCCATTCCATTCAAATTATGACTGAATACTTTTCAGTGATGGATGTCTATATAGCCAGGGGGAGACCAAGCCTTTCTGTGTAGCAGTTTTTCTTTTTCCTCTTGTTAGATACATGTCTGAGATCTCTTCCTATGATTTGCTTGGAAAGGAACATGAATATTGACCTTCCATTTCTTCAAAAAGGTTACAGTTATTACTGTGAAAATAATGCACATTATTGGAATTATAAAACCTCCTTTTTGTTTTGATGGTTTTATACATTTTGAGCATTTGGATTTATTCTCCCCCACCTCCGGGAGGAATTTAGGAGCCTAGCATCCATTTAAGATTTCTATGAATCTTTCTTAGCATTTTTTTCATGATCCACACTTTCATAAAGTGTGAGAGACTGTCTTCAGAGTACTTAACAACCCAGACCTTTTCTGCCAAACGACATGAAATATTCTGGTCAGGAATAAAGGGGCAGGCCATTGAAAAAACTGTCTATTAGCTCTTTTCCAGCTCCCATTCATAGGTAAATTTGTTCTTGATTTCTTTCAAGAACTTTCATGAATGTAAGCCTGCAAAAAGCTGGTAGATTTAACTTCAGTCCACCTGAATTCTATCTGTATTTAAGTACCTAGACAGCAATGATAATATATGGAAATAAGTAAGTTGAAGCCTGAGCAAAACATGAGAGGTAAAACCTTAGTGAGAAACTACTTATTCAAAAAATATAGATTAGAAATGTAAAATAAACAGCATACATTAGCACTGGCAAGAAATGAATCTGAAAAGACTTTCTGAAGGGTGCTTATCACAGGACAGGTTAATGGAGTTATTTTTAGGATGAGGCGCAACTCAAGGTTTAGTGTAGAAAAACAGAACCTAAGTATAATTAGACTCATAAAATCAATTTTATGACCAGCATTCTCTTTTTATAAATATTTTTTTCGTAACTCCTGTAATTTTTGTCTTGATTTTGCAGATTAGAAGGACATATCTATGTCTCCACCATCTTTGTAACAGATGAATCGGAAAGCCCTGACGTAAGTAGGCTCAGGGCACATTCTCTACCCACTGATTTTCTCTTTTGTAACCCTAGTTGCTCATCATGATAACCTGCAAAAATGAATTGAGAGCAAACATTTTACTTTTATTTTAGGACGGCTTGAAAATATGACTTTAAATGTTCTGCTGAATCAATCCTGAATTGAAACAACAGGATTTGCAAAAGAGCCAGAAACAAGCCTCCCATGAACACCACTGGGACTCTAATGAAACTGCAGATGACCACAGAAACATAGAAGTCATCACACCTGCATTGTATTCAGTCTGAAGTAGGAGTCATTACCAGATGCTTCAGAGGAAGGTGTAGAATAAGGACATAAAACCATCAAAAGTCCATTTTAAAAGAGAACACAAAATGGTCTGGCAACCCACCTGATGTCTTTTCACTGTCCAACATTTTACCTTAGAAATCCATTATGGAATGTCAAGAATGTGAGGGTATATAAATTATCGGTTGTCATTTTACCCTTTTTTTTTAAAATCTATTTTTGTAACATCTCAAACTTGGATTTTATTGTTGTTCAACAGCAGGATGGTTTAAAATTTTGTTGTTCACTTAAGACCACTGAGGATCTTTTTCGTAATCTCTTGACTGATTCAAGATGCTACCTGGCACTTCTAAAGGGTGAAAGAAACTGGTTGTTAAACAGAATCATGCTTTGCTTTTGCCCTAAGGAAACATGAAGTAAAACCCTGGATCAGAGTGAAGAAAGCACCACAGTGTTTGCCTTGGAAAGCTTGCTTTTATTGTTTGTTTTCTTCTGTTTGTAATTGATGTTGTCTTTACAAATTCATTTGCATTTATATTTCTTTTCTTAAGTACTTAGATGCTGTATATTTAAGTAAAAGAAAAATGGAAGTCTCAGGTTAGAAAACCAGTTTTTGTTCAATCTCTACTACTATTCTGTTTTCAGTTCTTCAGGCCACAGCTTCTGACTTGCTTTCCAAATAGATCAAGATCAGCTATTACAGACCAGTGTGGATTTTCTGTCTCCAAGTTCAAGATTTGCTCTTAGAAGTGCAACAGAAAAGAAATAAAATACTCTTCACGAAGGAGCATAGCTTAAATGTAAAAATGGACCTTAAGTGTAATCACTCTGAATCTCACAGAGGTTAAAAGTTATTTGGCCACATGTACCTAATTTGGGCACCAAATTTTCTTCTACGTAGTCTATACAGAAGCATGCTTTGAGCGGGAGGTGTCAGGCTCTTTCCCAAGATGTAGTTCTCTGATACTGTTCTGGTACATGTGAATAATATGTTAACGGCACTATAGAAGTGTCTACACTTTGTTAGATATCTGACAATACACTATTGGTTTCACCATTGCTTGTTTGCTCTTGTTTATGTTACTTATTCCAAGAGTAGTTTTCAGGTGGCGGTCTCACTCTGGGAAAAATGTTTCCACATGTATATAGCTAATACACTTTTTTGGACAGTGTAACTGCCAACTGGCTCACTCCTAACAAATGTGTTAGCATATATAGAAGCAGTAGCCAAAGAGAAGGAAGAAACCTAGAATATGAAGAAAATGCGTGACAGTGATCTGTAACCTAAAGTGATGTCCAATTCGTTTTCAGGCATATAGACTGGAAATACTGGGAAGAAAAGGTACAATTATTGAAAAGAAGGAGTTGAGTATGAAAATAAGGCAGGGAGGTGAAGTCTAAATGTAATGTGTAAAAGCATGTATGGTTTTAAATCAGTATGTGTGGTTTTCTCTACACTCCAGTATTTCAGTGGGTGCATAATACTCTACAACTTTCTCATCTTTGTCACCCACTTCACATATGAAATAGACAGAAATACTCATGTATGCTTTGGCTGTATAAAATCTTCAAAAGGCCAGTTCTGACTGGCTGTCATATCGTCATACTCTTCCTTTTATCTCTTCCCATCTGAACGTTCCCAGTGTGAGGAACCAGAAATTTTGGATCCAGTTATCTGCTGTGTGTTTTAATGCTGCTTTAATGGAAAATTTGTATACTTGTTTGTACTTTTATTTAATGAAAATGTTGTTGAATTGAAAAATATTTGAAACAAATTTCTTCAGTTAACTGAATGTTTACTGTTACTTTTTAGTATTTGTCCTGGTTTCAGCTGGGATGGAGCTAATTATCTTCTTAAGAGCTAGCGTGGTGCTATGTTTTGGCTTTGGCATGAGACTTTTCAGTTCCTCAGGCCTTGCTAGCAAAGAGGCTGGAGGGGCCCCAAAACTGGTGGGGATGTAGCGAGGTCACAGCCTCAGATGACCTGAACTAGCCAAAGAGGTATTCCATACCATAGGATGGCATGCCTGGTATATATACCTGGAGGGCTGGCTGGGGCGGGCAGATCGTGGCTCAGGGACTGTCTGGGCATCGGTTGGCGGGTGGTGAGCAGCTGCGTTGTGCATCACATGTTCCTTTGTTCTTTGCCTCTGGATGTTATTCTTTCCCTTGCTTCTTTCATTATAACTATTATTGTCATCGTTATCATTGTTCTTTCATTTTTATTCTGTTTCAATTATGAAATTGTTCTTATCTCAACCTCTCAGTTTTACATTCCTTTCCAACTCTCCTCTCCATCCCTTGGGTGAAGGGGGAGTGAGCAAGTGGCAGCACTTAATTACCAGCTAGGGTTAAGCCATGACACTATTTACCAAATATTACTTTTATAAAATAATGTATTTTATGAGAAATTAAGGAAAACATTTTCTGGAGCAAATTTTTCATTTCCCAGCTGTTTTTCAGATAAATGCCAACATATAGGATGAAACGGTCTCATTTTCTCTGAAAATCATGAGTTATTTATTGAGGCAGTCTTGATTCAGAGTACTAAAATTCTAATTTTTAAAACAACAAATGTCTTTTTTACAATGGTGAATAGTTTTGACAAGTTCAGTTGTTTAATTTTAGTGAAATGAAGCTTTGCATCCACCTCAGAGAGCAGCTAGGTCTCTCTCTGATGGAGGAGCAAACCCAAGGGAGTTAAATAACGATAGTATCCCAATTCTGTTCAAGGCAACCCTACATATGGTCCACCAAAATATACTTCCTAAGACTTCAATAATTCAAACCATGCCCAAACCCCACCCCCCACCCCACCTCTCCCTTCCCCGTGTTTGCTAAAAGGAAAACATTCCAAGACAATGAGGGATTATTTGGAGTGAAGTGAACAGTTTGGAGTGAAGATCAAATGCATAGAAAGTCTAGAACAGTTTTTCTTTTGCTCGGTGTCTGTAAAGTTAACTATATTTGTTATCCCTTGATCTCTAATTGAAAATGAATTAAAAATGTAAGGTTGCTGAAGAGCTCATTAAAACATGCACATTTTATTGTTGACTTATGCCAGCATAATTTCTCATTCTGGCAGCCATTCATCTTGTAGTAATGTTTTTGTCTTTTGTTTCTGAAATGTAAAACATGTTGCCACTGTTGTTCCCACCTGTGGTTCTGGAAAGGTAGAGACTTAACTTAAAAGAGATCAACATGATGAGTCAAGCATAGTTAAAAGAGTGGATCCAATGAAACTAGATCTCAGAGAATCTACTGCTATCATCATTCTGTGACAACTGTTTGTTGTGTTAGAAAACATAAATTCTTGCATAAAGGACACTGATAATGTTTTATAAATCACTCCTTGCTTTAGTTACCTTTAAACACTAAAAGTGTAAAATATATGAATTAAGATAAATATTGAACTACTGGATCATGAGGGATAGCCTTATAATTGCTAGCCTGATTTATAAAACTGAAGCAAGCAATCCAAATGTTAAAGGCCAGCTTGCTATCTATTGATTTAAGATGACATACTTCCATAGAGTACTATGGTTAAGGCTGTCCCTGTAGAGCTACATAAAACAGGAGAACAGTGTGACTTCTCATTTTTGCCATCCCCAGAGAAAAGCAGAATCATTAGCCAATAATAACATCAGAGAAAAACCTATTGAACCTATTATAGGTGTCAAACCAACATGATGACATAAAAGTAAGAGTGAACAGAGACAGTGGCCCACAGGGGATGAAATAATAGTTTTGTCTGCTGCATTTTAGTGTCTGAGGTAGAGTCCATTTGGATTTAAACTTTTCAGCAGCAACTGTCAAAAGCACCAAAACACTCTCAAGTTTCCATTTCATAACAACTTTCCCTGCTTTGTAACTGATCTTATTCATTAGCATCTGAGAAAGAAAAGATGGTGAACAACCAGCTATTGGCAAAAGTTAATTATGAAACTTTTATCCACAAAAACAATTTTTAGCATAGTGTTGAAACAGGAATAATATTTTAATATTTATTTTATTTATTATTTATTATATCACAATAGTTTTATTATTAATTGGTTTTAATATCAAGTTCATTAAGCACACTATGCTTATGTGTACAATTCAAAAATGTGATGTGGGAAAGAGAAACAATCCTAAAGAGAAAATTCCTTAAAATGTTCATACTTTAAGATTTCTTTATGAATACTGCCTGAGAGTAAGCAACAAATAAGATAATTTCTTAGAGGGTAGTCCAGGGAGAACAGTGTTCACAATGGAAGCCATATGGAAACAAGGATAAATATCAGGAGCATTTATGGATATGAACCTACTCATATGCAAGAAACATGGAATGGAAGTGAAAAAAAAAACAGTTCAGTCCAGTCAGAATCACCAAAGATTAAAAAAAAATAAAAATGCCAGAAACTAATATTAAGTTTCTTAGTAAACCTTCACTCAGAAAAGCCCATCTAAAAAAGGTAGTTTGGGGGATGGTAGGTCTAGAGTAGGTGTAGGTCACCTGGTGTAGGCCACCAATACAGAGAATTTACAAACACTCCCCTTGTTGTGTGCTGCTGATGGGAATCTTTTCAGATTGACAGGAGTTAGAAACTACATCCAGACATTCTATGGAGAAAATCCCATTTGATTTCCCCCCAAAAAAATTTCCTAGACAAACCCAAACTGAAAGCTATGACATGTTAGAAAGTAAGAAGTGCTACAATTTGGCCACTACTATTACTTACAACCTTTAATTCAGAGAATAACTTTTATTCCTTTAAAATTGTATATAGGATTTTACATATCGGATTATTCAATTGTAGTTATATTCTTCCACTGCCTTCCACACATGATCATCTGTAAATTTGTGACAAATTTCTAGGACTTCATACATAACTTTGGCTCTTCTGTAAACAATTCTGACAACCAATGTAGGAATAGCTGTTCTCAGACAAATGTTGTTGTATGTTTTTCAAAGAAAGGTATGATGCTATAATATCACTTATGAATATTAAGAGCATTAGTGTGTTAACTTCATTACTGAGTTTCATTAAACTATTATGTTGACATAATTTAAAACAGACTTTTCAAATGAAATAAACTTGAAGGAAAATGATGGCTCAAGGCAAACCTTTCTGAGGTTTTCAGGGAGTGAGGAAAACAGGATTCCATTAGATATGAAGGCTTATTTAGAATGGTTATACAGACACAAATAGAGTCTGTCAGCATGTTTTTTTACAGTAGGACAACAATTTTAAAAGAAAAAGAGCTTTGAAACAACAGAGTATTAAGGAGTTACCTGAATGAACAATTCAGGTAATGTCATGCTAAGAATGATCTCAAGGTGTCTCCGATCTACTGTGAAGCCTGTGTGTTCTTATTAGGCAATCTTAGGGCCCAGTCTATTGCTATGGACTTAATGAGCACAAAATGAACTCTCAGAATCTTTAAAGGACAATGCCAACTCAAGAGTCTTCAGTAGAACTGCTCAGAAGTTTCATTAAGGTCATGTTTATTTATTGTACTCAACCAGAGCAGTAGTTTGATTCTAAGTTATTCCCAGACAATGCTATTCACACTTATTAAAAAAGAGATATTATGCTTTATTTTTTCAGCATTTCACATCATATATTTAAACTGGTGGGGGTTTAGATGACATAAAATACAATTACATATTGTATTTTTTTACAAAATGAAATAATAAAATTAAACATTACAAAAATTATAAATCATTACAAAATCATTTCAGATGTGTCAAAATGCCATGCAACAATCAGAAAGAAGTCTGCTTCAGTTCTATGGATCTTTAATATAGTTCTTATATAATCCATGTAGTTCTTAAAATCTACAAATCTACAGGAATTTATTGTGAAGAAATGCAAAGATGCTTCCATTGATTACAAGGTAGTTCAAGAAAAAAGTTAATTGTACAAAACTTTCCCTCCTTTTCAGTAATTTCCCTTCATCTTCTTTCTTGGGCTCATAAACAGGAGAGGAACAGACATGCCATTCAGGCTTCATATGCAATCCAGAGAAAAAGAAAGTACAAATAATTGCATATGGTGATTGACTTGAATTTTTTGACTTTTTTTTTCCCCAAATGACAATCGTAAAATGAAAATTGTGAATTTACTACAAATATTCCATGTTAATTGCTTCATTTCTTTTAAGCATATCACATTAAAAATATCCCGTTAATGACGAAAAAGTAAAACATACTTTGCTCTTTTCTACACAGACACAGATTAATGTATATATTAAACAGTTGGGAAGAGTTTTATTTAGATTTAAAACTAGAAAGAATTAAATCTTTGCAATTTAGTCAGAAAATACCAAATATCAGAGTGGTAAGAGTCTGAAGTTGTTAGTGCTGATGATAATGTTTGACATACCTTTATCTTTTTGATCAAAGCTTGTTATCTTGCATACAACACAAGGATAGTGTGAGTTTATTTTATCTTGATTGACAGCTTATAAAAGTGACATAGTTTGAAATAGGAAAACAGTATTTTAATTTAAAAAGAGCATTCAAAAATGAAAGCATCTATTCTAAGAAGAATCCTTTGATCTATAGAAGTGATATTTACACATAACACAACTGTTAGAGATACTCTTTTGAACGTAGTACATGACAAAAATAATAAGAGTATTTTGTATTTCAGACCATTTTCTACTAAGGATACTTTAACAATGCCAATGTACTTTCATCTAGTATCTGTAAGTCAGGTATTTATGACTGCCATTTTGTAAAGTGGAGCAACTGAATCACTGAGTATAATATCAAAGTTGTTGAATGGATTTTGAATTAAAAAATATAGATACGTGAGTAAATGGAAAATTATTTACTGATGGCTAATTGTGCCAGAATAGCTAGGATATTTATTCAATAAGAAAAATTACTCTAACCAGAGCAAATACAGCCATTTTAATCTAGACTTTAGTAAAGCATCTGACATAGTGTTGTGTGGGAAATTTTGAGGTCATGAGGGAAGAGCAGGATTAGTACAGGAATTATAAAGTGAGTTAACAACAGCTTTGAGGAAAAAGGACAAATTATGGTGAAAAGGAGACTACTTGTGTTGATAAAGTGATTACTGGCCTGTTAGTAGAACTCCTCAGGGAATGATCTTCAAATTACTCTTGTCTTTATGTCCTTATGAACAGCAATTGCACAAAAGGTAGGCACATGCTGATGACAGAGACATGACAGGGAGGTATCATCACTAAAGAAAGGACGTGAATATCTTACAGGATAAATGCGAGTAACAGAAAATTAAATTCACTGGTTCAAAATGCAAGAAAGAAGCATTTAGAAACTAGAAAATGTCACCTGTTAAGACAGGATAGTGGAGGCAAGAGTCCTAGTGGATACTTTCACAAGGTAAAGTAACTGAGCTGGTTGTAAGAGAAGAAAATCTATTATAAAACCTAGTTGCAGAATAGGAATGGGAAAACACTGAGTCCACAGAGGTCCTGGTCAGCATTCCTGCATGGAATGGAATCTTTTCATGCAGGTTCAAGAGAAAATAATACCATCCAGAAGAGTTTAAAAGAAGACCAACTAGAATGATTAGGGAAATGAAAAGGTTTCTCATTAGTAAAAAACCCCAAAACACACGCATCCAAAACCAAAACCAAAGTTATGTAGCCTAAAAAAATAAAGGCTGAAAAGAGATATGAATTCTCTGAATAAATGCACCAGCAAAATGAACATTGGAGAGGAAAAGGAACTGCTTAAAGGCCAAAGTTAGCAAAAGGCATTTACAAACTGACCAGGAATGCATGGACTAAAATTAAAAGCAGTTTTTCACAAGAAACGACATTCTTGACCAGCCTTTCTGGTAAGACTAATATTCACAAAATGATATGAAGATATAAACTTGGATCTGTGTATAAAAGGGACCATGTACTAAGTTTGTATGCTGGATGGTGGATTCAACAGTCTAAAAGGATGTTTCTGATCTAACATTGTTCCTAACACTGACCCTGAAACAGGATTCCTGATAAAATCAGATAAAAATGAAATATTTTTGGACTGTAATTCAGGACACTTAGAGTTTTCAAATTATAAAGGTCTAGTTCATCAACAATCACCAGAAACTGGCTTCAAACTAAAGAAGAATCCTAACAACTGTAATTCATAATATACATTTCATACAGTTATTTCTGACCAGGTGATAAAAAATAGTATATTGCATATTATTAGTATATATGGTAGAATCTACACCACCTTTATGGTTAAAAATGTGTGAACCTCAAAGGATACCTTTCAGCTCACAATCTCTTTATATTGAGTCTGTATCTATTTAAAGGCATTTACAGTATTTCTGGAATGAGACAGGTTCTTTGCTGGAACTTCTTGACAATAACTCATCTCAGTGTAATGTTTGTGTTCCAAAGTGACTCACTACCAAAACTAGTTTATAGGATCTTAAAACTTGCCATATAGGTACTTCTTGATATAAAAACAGCTACAACCTAGTGTTACAATGCTTCTCTGTCTCACTAGCATGCTAGATGGATTCTTAGAGCTAAATTATCAACCTTTCAAATTGAGGGACTGTAGGTGTGCTGCAAGTGAACTTGTTGCACCCCTCTGATTTTACAGTCCTTGCAAAAACTTGTCCCAGTTCAAGCAACATCTAGAATGACCTTCATTCTCATTCCTGCAGAACTGGTGATTCAATTTCTGTCTGGAAGTCGCTCTCCTCCACTCACAAAATGATGGACATCTGCTGTGCTTACTATGCAGAGTGGTAGACTAAGCAGCAGACATGTTTGTACTAATGCAGTTTCCTTATAGCAGGTAGGTATTTCCCTGTGTGCAATACATTTTGGCAGCTACATAGTGGAAAGTCAACTCATAGACTGGAAAGGAATCCTTTAGTGATATCTATTGTATTTGGAGAGGAAAAAATGACTATTGTGTCTACATATTGTATCTCTATTTGGAGAAAAGAATGTCTATATACTGTAACTATAGTGGAATTAATTCCGTTCATTCAAGCTCTTTTATCACAGTCTTCCAGCTTTCTGTAACTATAACCATAAGGAGGACAATGTAGCAGTTCTCATTAAAGATAGTTCTCATGTATTTAGGTACATGGGATTTCCAAAATCGCTGGAGGTAAGAATGAAAGGGAGGAAGAAATTTTGATCTCTAACACATTCTCCCACAGCTATATTATCTAATCCAGATCAGCACTCATTTATGTCTTTTGCTGTTTCCTAGTTGTCCTTGTCATCCAATCACATTGATATTTAATTCTGAGGAAAACTGTCACCACAATAAATTGGAGAATTGGTTTACTTCAGCTTGATTCTACAGTATGCCAACTGCCTGCCCTGTCATGAATACCTTGTATTTTTATTCTCATTCTGAAAAATCACACTTCTATTCTTCACTGGCAGAACACTGCAAGTCTGAAGTTGGTAGAAGTTCTCATGGTTTCCTAAGTTCAGGGTCCTGCTCTACAGGTTCCACCTTTTGACATGTGGGTTACATGTAATATAAGCTCTGCCCACATATGTCTTTTCCTTCTGATACATATAATAATGAATTTCCTATCAAAGAAAGCCAGGACAAAACAAATACAGTAACAACAGAGGTAGGCACTATTCCTGCAGTAAAAAACACTTAAAATAAAACTTCCTGGTGATCCTGAACTCACTCGCATGGCTCACACCTGTAAATATATTCTAAGATTAATGCTGGATCACATTCATGACCTTTCATGGTTTTTTAACTGGTGTTTTTCTTCTTCTAAAGAAAAACTATGTGATTTTTTAGTGAGTAAAGTAAATACCTTTTTAACAGATACAGAAAAACACTTAAATTTTCATGACTACAGAAACTGTATCTTTTGTAAAATATATTTTTGAAGTACAATTATGCTATGCTTATGCCTTCTAGAGGGAGAGATTTAGTTGTTTTGATATCTTTAAAAGTACAAATCATCTGTCCCTAGAAACTCTTCAAATCAAATTAACAGCAGCAGACATACAGGTAGTGTCAGAAGTTTAATAACATTTTTTAATATTTTTAGTCCATTCAGAAGTTCATTTACTTCAAAATATTGACATTATTTGAATGCAGTTTGTTTAATGAACTTGAATTTATGTTTGGCTGTAACATATGAATTCAAGGCTCTTGAAAAGAAAAATGTCTAACTAGTCCTGTGACAGAAAGGGGAAGCTTCTACCTTATTTTCTTGTATTTTATCTTTCACCAGAAAAAAAATCTCCTGTTGCACTTCAGTAAAAAATGCATTCTGTTATTAAATCCTATGGACAACAAAATAACAGGTAGTGGATTTTATTTGAGTCTTCTTTGGCTTGTTAAGTCTCATGATTCTCTTTATGGAAAAGCAAGCAATCTATATTTTTCTGACAGTGCCTATAGAAGATCCACAGCATTTTTGTAAGGAACTTTCATCAACACTTTTCCCCCAGTAGTCTTTACTGTTAAGAATTATACCCACCTAGAGTGCTGAGAATTGAGCACTCAGAATATAAAATCTGTAGTTAAATAGCAACATATTTAGATAACTCCAGAAAAAAAAAACCAAAAAAAAGAAATCTTTACAGACTACAGTGTAACAATTTAAAACTTGAAAAAAAAAAACAAAACAAAAACAAAACACAATCAACGAAACACCAGATGATAATCAAAGTGCACAAAGTAAATTTGAGGCTTAAGCTCTTTGGAAAGACAGATGGCAAAACCTTGCCCTGGTTTTTGCTTTCTCAGGATTGTAAAATACCTTGCTATTGGCTCAGCTCCATTTTAGCCAAAGAATTTCACACTTCTCCTCCTCTTCTCTTATTCTACATGTCTTTTTGAAATGGGATTGAACAGTGGAAGACTAGTATTTCTTTTCAGTCATTGAGCAATGATGAAGGAAGGCTGAGCTTGGAGAAGGGCTGGGAGGGTAGGAAGAAAAAATATTTCTAATATACCTAATCAGACACACAAAGGGAAAGAAACACAATTTCTATTTGGAGAAACGCTTAAAATAATGCAGGTTGTAAAATACATAATAAAAATACCTATAATTTTCAGGCAAAATCCATACATCAATTAAAACAATAAATATTTTGTCTTGGTTTTTAGCTATTAGTCATTGATCTGATGGCCAATGAGCTGCAATCCAACATAACAGAATAAAGAAAGGAGATCTAAAAAGTAACAATGTTTATAAACTTTAGTAAATTGTGCTATTTTAAGATCTGATCTTGATGCTTTAGGTAAAATTTTCTTTCAAATTAACTTCTTAATGATTCAGGTGAAGAAGTTAGCTATCCAGTCAATTTTAGAATCCAAGCAAAAAAATCCAGCAGACAGGAAGGTGAAAAGTCACTATCAACCCAGGCTAAACAGTCAATGAAATATTAGTGGGAAAAAAACCCCTTTCCTTACTTCTTGCTGTGCAAACAGCAGTCAGTTCAGGAGCTCTGAAAGGGGAATGCTGATGGTAATGACAAAACAACAGAGTGAATTGTTCACATCAGTACGTAAAGCTTCAAAGTTTACAGATAACATAATCACTACCATTCATAATGCAATGTTGACTTCTCCTGACATGTGTTTAAACCTTATCTTATAAAATGTATCATTTTTAAATAATGTAATCGCACCTTCTTCAAAAGCCCCTTATCTTTTATTAACTTTTTTTTTTCCAAGGGTGAAATAACAACACAATCAGCAAACTATTGAAAGGCTTAGCAGAACACATTATTTGCATTGCAGGAGAGTGATCACTACAAAAAATATGTGTTAGTGTATACCTTAAACTCCAGACAAACAGTATATACCAACTATATTTATAAAAAAAATACCACAAACAGGATGTTCCAGTGACTTTACTACTGTGTTCCTAGCCAAATAAATCTATTTCTTATCATCTAATTTTACACATACCTTCTATGTGAGTCAGGGTACTGTATTTTATTAGGATGGCTTGGAACTGTTGTAATTGCCAAAGTCTTTATAGGCTCTGAATGTTACCTTTTTATGTTTTGATTTTTTTTTTTTGGGGGGGGGGCTCTTCCAGATGTCAAAGATAGCCCAAACTGAGATATAAACATATTGCCTTAAGAATATTTAGCATCTAATTAGGCTTACAGGAACAAGTATTGTGCATTGAATAAAGCTTGGATCCACACACATATTGAGGTGGGACAAGGATCTTGGGTGACACCTGCCTTCTTATGCTCCCAGTTCCTTCTGTTTAGCCTTCTCAGAAAAAAATGGCAAGTAGCATGCTCAATAATTAATGATTCTAATTTTTACAGTGGTAGTTTGGAAGCTCCCTGAGATGATGGTTATAAACCTGAGGGTTCATAGGCCTGTTATTTGTAATGCAGTTTCCCATTCTCTACCTTTTGGCCGGACCAGTTCCTGTTTGTTCACAGGGCAGGTTAGAGCACTTAAGCTCTGGAGGTGCTATGTGTTCCACTGTACACTATCACACTGTTTTTCAGTCTCATAACAGCTTCTGAAAGTATTTTGTGAATGAGTTTGGATATAATACTGTGATAATGGTCATCTTTGTTCATTGTAGTTTGGACTTAACAATTAGACCTTGTAACTGAACTTGCAAGAACAAAGCCACATACTAGACAGATGACCTTTTAAGCTTCACAGTAGACTACATATGTGTATCAGGTATTGCCTAGAAAAGATGTCTGTTTCTGTGGCTTTAGCTTTGTATTGTGTTAGAAGACCACAATGTAGTGCTGAAAGCTATAGCAAAAATATCTAGAAAAAATACATGTTATTTCCTTTTGCTCTACTACATTACCACAGCTTTATTTTTTCTGGCTTTCAGGCACTGTTTCTCCTTGCCTTGGGCTAAGTAGTATATAAACATGTATAACAAAGCATTTTTTATATAATGCAGCTGTGAAATCACACTGACCTTGACTTTTGTTTCTAAGTAGCTATATATTTCTTTTTATGAAACAGGGGTAGAGAGGGCATGCAAGGAAAATCAGGCATAGAATGCAGAATGCTCTTGAATCTGAGTTAACATGATATTGTGACAAGCCAAAAGATTTGATGAGGTAATGCACTCACTCCATGGTGCTGAATGGTTGTACTAGTCCATTTGGAAAGCTTACTTATCAAGATCACCTAATGTAGATATATGAACCAACAGCTGTTTATCACTTCAACAGATATCCTTCCCAATTTCTTCAGATTCAGACATCTGTACTACAAGCTGTACTAAGAGAGATTTTATAGATGATGTAATATAAGAATGTGAATCAAAAAAGCTGAGATCACTCGTTTATTGATTTGACTTTTCATGCTCAAATTATTTAGTTGATGGATGATGTTAGGTGTATAAAGTAATGAAAACATAGAACTAGACTATCTCCATCTTTTTGTTGATGGTTTATCAAGATGTATGGGATGGATTTATACTTGTCTGGGGGTATATTTGCTTCATTTGTTTCCAGCATTTGCAAATACCCTAGCCACTTCAATCTCCATGAAACATGAACGATAAGGCTGCAACACAAAGGTATTATTTTATTATTTATGAACACCATCAGTTTTTCTCCCTTAATGCTTTTGGATCTGTATTTCTAGACTCGTTATTCTACCTGTTCAGAGCTCCTCCTGGGCTTTTACCGGCAGCTGTTCCTACTCTATTGGCTGTACGTAGCCATACTGAATCCTTGACATGGCTGCCTGTGCCTGGCCAGGCCCCAGTTAACGTTCTCTCTGAAGCTATACTGCTTTCAGAGGGAGTCCTGTTCTCCTCCACCTGCCTTCTCTTTCTTCAAAATCTATTTTGTGTTTTCTCATACTGTCTACTCATCACTCTCACACAAGTGCTATGAAATTGTTTATACTTAAGCAGAGGTGTGTTCACAGATACTGTGACAATTGGGAGGTATCTCTTTGTCATTTATGGTTTATTATGGTACTATAGTAAATTAAGATGAATTTGAATGACAAGGAACCTTGAAGACATGTTTGAAGATCTAACATCTTTTAAATCTCTGGAAATCTTGACATGGAGAACATAATTCTCTTCATAGCCACCATCTTCTTAACCTTTAAATGTGTGAGAAGGTTCAGGGTGTAGCAGCCTTCTACTAGTATCACACCTGGAGCTTGCTAAACCCTTCTTTGCTTCTTCTTTAGGGCACTCCAGTAATAGCAATGTATCTTCCTATATCTCCAAAACTTTGCCTCCACAACTGTCTAGGAAAACAAAGATATAATTAGAAATCAGGAGGGCCTGAGGTCTGGGCCTGGTGTTCCCTTAGTACCTCTTGGACAATAAGTAACTTCTTGTTTGGGTTTCCTTCATTGTAGAACAGGAATAACAATACTCACTTGCTTAGCTCAAGGGGAAGTGAAAATATGAATCAGCTGTCTCTAGAATGTAAATATGTATAAACCTTTGGTTTCTTACTAACCGTGTATGTTTTATTTGTGAAGTGCACATATGAATCTTGGTTTAAATTGTTGGTTGGGGAGGAATGAAGAAGCTGTAATAAATTGAAAAGTACAAATTAAGCCTGGAAAATATGGAAAATGTATTTGCTTTCTAAATGAAGAATTATAGTGACAGATTTTTTATTGCATAGACTATAGTATAGTGCAATAATGTTGCCTATCTGAACAGAGGTCTTGAAAGACAAAACCAGACATACTGACCTCTCTATGGCCGGGTGAAATGACATCACTAAATTATATGCCTCCCAGCTATATATAGAAAGGAAGACAAATAAACAGAAAGGAAATAATGGGAAGTTATCACTGAGAAACAGCAGCCAAAAAGGAGACAGATTGTGTATATATTACTGAGCATACCTAAAAAAACCCCAGTACATTTCAGACATGCAGCATGCAGTGGATAAGAAAATCAACAGATCAAAGAATTGTGAAGTATCCACCTTTAATATAATGTTTGCAAGTTGTTTTTTTTTGCCACACTCGCTTTTTTAATTATTTTACTCAGTTTTCATGGAGTACTTTTGACTGCAGTGTTGCATTCCACTCTCCAAGAATAATTAATTATATGTTTTGTTTCCTTTAAATGTCTTAGATTTTTTTTTTATTTGACTGCTTAGATTTTTCCTTTGGAATAAAGTTTTATGATTTTTTTTTTTAAATGTCAATGACTTTGCCTTTGAAAATTAGAAATATTTGGCATAAGTAATATTGGACATAGCTATGACTGGAGAAGAAATATGTTTATGATAGATGATAAAATAATATGAAGCTAATCAGACTGTAGAGGTCTTTTATATAACCTTGTGTATCACTGCTTCCCACACACCAGTTTTATCAGGGAGTTAGCCTTCAAACTGGTTGGAATAGGATCCTTATAGCGTGGTACTGGGTGACAATATGATAACATGATTCTTCAGAATCAGAGAAATCATTTAGATGGATCAAAATATTCTCATCATTGTCTTTCTAAAATCTGAATATCATCTCACTATTTTATCCAGTCTGCAGAGAAAGAATAGTGGTAGTTAGCCTCTTAGTAAGCTGACTTAAAAGACTTGAATTTATGTTCCTGTTCCACCTATTATTTGATCTTGAGCAAGCAATTTAGGATGACATTTTTGAATGTATGCAGTTATACAGACAGGAGACAATGGTCTGTTTGAATCTTGAAGATCTGAAGGACAGATCTATACACTGCATACAAAATTTTCCTAAGCAAACTCTAGAATTAGAAGTGCTGGAGAGTCTGACATAGCTGCCCCTTGGCAGGTCAGGTCTAGAAGCAACAGAACCATGCTCATGAAATCCTCTGTTTGAGGTAATAAATCCTGCTCCTCAAGAATATTTTCTCAGTCACAACATGAACATGATTCCAGGTGAGACTTCCTGTGCCTTTGTTTCCAGACCAGAAAGAAGACACTGCCTTACTCCTGTGAAATTCCATTTTTGTATTCAACTAGTTCAGGATGTTTGCACTGTGGTATCTGAATCTGATCTGCTTCTGCATCTGAAGCAGACATGCTCCAAATATTTAAAAATGTAGATTAACCTCTTGCTACCCGAATGTCCCATTCCTGCAACCAGTTTTATAACACTTTCCAGAAATGCTTGAAATGTGCTTAGACAGAGTTAATGAGAGCCAGGTAAGTAGCTAACGTAGACTGACACATTTATGAGATCCTGTTACAAGTTTGAAGAATTTAGCCAAATAACTGACATACACCTGATATTCCAAAACCAGGCTGAAAATTTTTCTAGAACAAAAGAACCTGTCTGAGGCAAATTTGCCAATCTGCCACATTTACTGCAGATAAGTATTATCTCTGTATATGGAATTTTTCAGTGATTTTACAGTGCTGCTTGAATTATAGACCACTAATCCATAGCAGTAGAGATACCAGAATTTAGCCTTAAACAAAGCGCAGATAGTACAAAAAATATCAAACATACCCCCCACCACACACACGTATTTGCAGCCTGCCAGCTTCTCAGCTCCAATATTTACCATTATGACTACCAACCCCAGGAGATACGTGAAGCAAAATGTAAGCAAAAGCCGGTGATACGTCCGTTTAGAAGTGCAAACATGCTAAAAGAAAGTCTGCACTTCAAAGGAGTCTGCTATGGTGAAGTCATCAGCAGGACTTCTAACAATGCAGTTTTTATAAATGAATGCCCAGTAAGCTAATACACTTTTAAAATACCAGTCTTTTGTGCCAAATGATAAAGTACAATCATTATCAATCTGGTAAAATGAATGAACTTTCAACAAGAATTGACGGTGCATACTGTGTACCCACTTTGTCAGTCCTACACATGGCACAAAGGAATGTTATCTGAAACAAATCCCTCCTGCAAGGGAGGAATAGGAATCAGTAAATACATAAAGCAGTTATCACACTGGTGATAACATTTATGATGTGGTGATTGTATTATGTATAATATACAGGACAAATGAGTTTCATATGTGTAAGAGCTTATTGTCCACTTGTGCACTGGCAGTCGGGGCAATGTAAGAAGGGTTCATGCTGAGAGAGTTCCCATCTTTTATGTGTGCACTGAGTGACTTGTATTGTTATTCTGATGAAATTTCCACTTTGCTTCCTCCTCGGCATAAAGCTTGGAACATTACATGAATCACTGGCTTTTAAACTAGCTCTGGTGGCTCAGTTTCAGAAGAAAGCTCAGTTCCTTTTCATTGAGAAGAATGCCAAACCTGCATTGGCTTTGATGTCACAAGGTTGTTTGCAGTGAAAGTCAAAGGATTAAAAAAAATATGAAATGATACATTAAAATCCTTATAAAAACATCCCATTACTATAACATAAACAAATCAGCATAGTAACATATCTAAGAAGAAAGTAATAGTAACATATCTAAGAAGAAAGTATCTACAAATTCTCTAATCTAGAACATCTGGCAGCAATAATATCCATTACATAAATGCACTCCATGTGAAAAAGTGGTTCTTATTACAAACAATAAAGTATGGTATAAGATCTGAATTCTACCTAATCCAGTCTTCTGACCTCAGGAGGGACCAGTGCAAATGCTTTAGAGGAAATGAAAGAAATATGCTATAGATAAACAACCCATGCCTATGGGTCATCAACTTAAAAAGAAAAGATACATAACAAAAGACAAAATGCCAACAGGCATACTCATATTGTCATGTTTTTTTACAGCTTTCACTCAGAACTAAATTATTAGCGTATCATACTACTACTCTACTATGTCACACATCAGGGGTAGCTGCAAGTTACCTTATATTGTAAAATGAAGTTCATTTACTGAACTGTCCTATTTTTTTTCCTCTACATTCAAAGAGTACAAAAATCTGAAGGCTTACTGGATCTGTGGATTGAATTCTACAAATGCATAGAAATCTCTACTTCTGAATTCTTTCCATCAGGTTAAATATGTTACTTATGTAAATATAACTACGTAAATGAGAATCAGTATATGAAGTAACTGATACCTTTTTCCATTTATTTGGGACTGTATACTATTGTATAACTAACGCAGTTAAAACGCCATTTCTTGATAAAAGGAGGATGTTGATACTATACATACCTTTAGAAATTACATTACTTCTGTTCTAGTCAGGAACTCTATATGAAGAGAAATTGTAGAATCATGAAGACATGAAATCCAGGGAGATAAGTGATCTGATATATATGGTAATTAGGTGACATTGTGATAAGCACCTCAGAAATATGATAGACAGACTTTCCAATACACTCTTTCCCTGATAATCTTTCTACATACATACTTATTCTTTCCTCTTCAGAAGAATATTCAGCTGCTAATCTCTTTATACTTGTTCTTTGCCCTTTTGGTCCCATTCACAGCCACATGAATCACTTCCCTTCCAGTTCACATAGCATTCTATGAACATTGCTGATGGTTCAGCTAGCACACAAATCACAAGCAATAAATATGTAAATTGTTCATTTTCATGTAAACACAAAGCCTTCAATAGCCTTTTTGTACACAAAGACAGTTGCTGGAAGTTGGAGACCTTCTAAGAAATGAAACATGACTGGGAAAAGTTTATCATGGTTATTGGTAAAACCAATATAAATCAATAAATACTTTGTTACTACTTGCATATGCCAGTTTAAAAAAAAATAAATAAAAAAAAAAATTGGAGGAGTTAAGGAAAAATATAATCTGTTTTGTCTTGAGAAAGAAAGGATATTCTCTCCAGGCTTAATTTGATATAAATCTTTGTCTACTGTAGCAAAAAAGTCAGAAATCCCAGCTGGAAAAAAATGTATTTTCATACTTTAATATTTTTTTGAAAATCATAGAAGTCCAGTTGTAGGCAATAAGATCTTATTAGACTCAGAGATCAAAGAGGGACTTAAAAAAAATTTTAGTTTGGAAGGTGCTGCACAAAACCAGCCTAAATATGATAACTGTTCCTAACCAAATTTTACTTGAACTTTTTTCTTGGTAATTCCTCTGTTGTCTTAACACCTTCATTTTCCTTCCCCATCCATCCTACTTGAAGGCAACTGTGCAATCGTTATGAATAAATTTGTCCTAAATTTACCAAAGTAATTGACTGTTTGATACGGTCAAATTCCTGTTTGATCCTGATTGAAAATCAAATGCTGTTGGTACAGAATATGCTAGCATAGAGCCCAGAAGTTTACAGAATTAAAAATATATTTCATTCAAAACACTATGTGTAACTGCACAGTTACAAAAAAAACCCAACAAAAATACCTTCTCACCTACCCCTATGTCCTCCAAAAAAGCCCTTTACCAGTAAATCACAGGTCAGTTAAATCAGAAGGCACTTTTCTATAGTTACTTTTTTTCAGAATAGAGTTGAACTTTAAAAACTGTATTATTTTCTGTTCCATTTTACAGCATGAGCAGTTTATAGTTTAGGGTTACGATATGTCTTTTAATTGTCTCTTTTAGTTATGATCACAATGTGTAATTTTGAATGCTTTCAGTTCACATGGTTTATATCCTCTTTTGTTTAAAGTACCTTGATTGTCAGATCTGTGAACATCTATTTTGAAGCATTAAATAACTGTGAGTTGCTCAACAGTCAGCACTTCCACAGTCTTCCCTGCTTGCTGTGTCCCATTTTACCTCTTGTCTCCCCAGACCATCTCACCCAGCCAGACTGATTCAGGGTTATGTTAAACTGAATGCTCTGCCTTTCTCGCCCTGTGCTCTGCACAGTGCTGACTGCTAGCATGCAGTCCTATTTTTAGTCATACAGCCATGTTTGTGCTTCAATGATTCCACCTTTACAACTTTTACTAATAAATTATTGTGCAACTGTAATAATACAGTAGTAAAGCAACTGTGTTTTTCATCTAGATATATATAGTGTCTGTCTGTCTTCTGCAATACTGTTTGACATATTTGCCAAAATTGCAGTACTGTTTGGCATGTCCATGCTCAGTGCATATGCCCGCATGTACAGCAATTAGGAATTGCCACTGCAGATATTAATTTAAAAAGATAATGTCAGATCTTTGATAGTGTTTAGTAGTAGATGCTTCAGACATATTTAAAAGAAATCCTCAGCACAGAAGTGTGTCAATAAGCTCATAAAGTGTTTCTTCCTTATTCATTTCAGTTAGTGCAAAGCTTGTACTCTGAAAAATAAGAATTTATATTTATGGCTGGTAAGTGTATTGCTGCTGATAAAATCAATGTTCTCCAAGTCTGATTCCTGCTGTTTATTTTTTAACCAGAAATACTTTTAGAGTCTGGCAGTCTAGGAACTTACTTTATAGAGTTGTCTGAAAGAATCAGCTGTAATTTAAATTTTGAACTAAATTTCACAGAATGCCTCCTTTTATGGGTCATGGTTTCATTTCTTCATCATTTTGCTTCTCTCTGATCTAATTTTCCTCTCTTATCTAAACTAAACCATTGGGATCCTGCTAATCTCATTTTATATGGGAACACAATGTCATACATGATTGTTTCATCAGACAGCTAATTGTTTTTCTGTTATCTTACATTTTTGTGACTACCTAATATCTATTAAATCCTTCTTAATGCGTAATTGTTTCTCAGACATTTACCTGCCTTTTGGTACTAGCCCTTCAACCTCTGCCATTAATCGGGACTGGTTCAATTCTCTCCCTAGCTAGAGAGGCTAGGTAGAATCTCAGGTCTGACTTTTGTCCCCACAGGCACTGAGTAAATCTAAACTTGAACAAAACTATTAGAATCGACTTGGGAGCAATAAGCTCCAGGTTTTGTAATTGGACTCTGGGTGTGTTCTCAGGAAACAGTCCCAGGCCATGATTTCTTTTAAGAGAAGCTCACATGGAAATTTTAATGCCCAATTAATATCATAATCAAAAATCATCATTTTAACATAATAAAACCATGAATATTCTTCTTCAATCGCTTTCTGAATTTTGAGTCTTAACTCAAAACAATGTACAAATGTACATTGTACAAATTCCAGATTTGTACAAATCCTCATCTACAAATTCCAGATTTGTAAGTGCTAAATTCTTATTTTCTCTTAAGTTCTCAGCAGCTGATGCTCTCAGAAAATGCCACAGAACATGAAGTCCACAGTAAAAGGAACAAAATACGTCAAAAAAGTTTTCTTAATTAATATCTCATAGCCATTCTCCCAAACATGAGTGGTAGCAGGTATCAAATTTTCATGTCTGGCACAATGGAAGGAAGCTGAAAATATGCTTCCAGATATCTTTATGGCAACAGCACACAGGAGCTGCTGGTGCCTGGCTGGTGGTGGTGGGAGCTGGGGTCCTTTAACTAGTAGGACGTCATGGTCCAGAGGATACCTGTTCTGACATGTGGTAAGAGGCAGAGAATATGCAGGAGAGTCTGCGTAGCCTGTTCAGCACAGCCAGCTAATTAGCCTGTCAAGGGAGCTAGCTCTGGCTATACTTGTCTTTTATTAACTGAGATGCCCTCCAATTGCAGTTTACTGACAGATTATTTTCAGTTTGATCGGTGACACTGAACACATTCCTTGGTTCTACACTTCTCCTTGTTACATGTGGATGCATTAACATTTTTGCAACTAGTCATAACACCCAAGCCCGTGTTGCATTACGGTGCAGAGAGAAATGACTGTCCTAGACTGGTGAACATTAATCCTGAAGAGATTTTGGCTTAATTCCAAGCTTACCTGGAGGCAGTGTGAACATACACAGAAAAGCTACTTATAACTCAGTTTTTAAGAGGTGCTGAGAACATGTAGCTCCTATTGAAAGGCGGCTATTAATCTCTAGCAACTGTTGTTCTTGTAAGAATTCTTAATTTATGTTAGAGACCTGTCTTGAGAGAGCTCAGCACCCACTGCAAGAGCAGACTATGTATAAAACACAGGGAGGATGGAAGTCAGAGTTGCATTTCTGGGTACGTGGTGAAGAAGTAAGTAATTTGGAAGTTACTATGAATTTACCAAGTCTAAATCATGTCTGACTAAACTGATTGCTTTCAATGATACTATGATAAATTATTAGATTTTGGGACAAGGAAAGAGCAGAGGATATTTATCAACAGTCCTGACTAACCAAGGAGGTCCCAGTGGACTGGAGATCAGCCAGTGTGACGCCCACCTACAAGAAGGGCAGGAAGGAGGATCTGGGGAACTACAGGCCTGTCAGCCTGACCTCGGTGCTGGGGAAGGTCATGGAGCAGATCATCCTGAGTGCCATCACGTGGCATGTGTGGGACAGCCAGGGGATCAGGCCCAGCCAGCATGGGTTTGTGAAAGGCAGGTCCTGCCAGACCAGCCTGATCCTCTTCTATGGCGAGGTTACCCACCTAGTGGGCGAGGGAAAGGCTGTGGAAGTTGTCTGCCTGGACTTTATTAAAGCCTTGATGGTGTCTTCCACAGCATTCTCCTGGAGAAGCTGGCTAGTACAGCTTAATGGTCTTTTCTGACCTAAATGATTCTATGAGTCTGTGTCACCTACCTTTACTTTAGCCAGGCTTTTGACACTTACTTTCCACAATACTGTATGCAAGTTAAAATGACACAATCTGAGTGGTAGGCCAACCAGCTTAAAAAAAAACTTGATTGGATGTTTGGTGTCAAGTGGTGGTAAATGGATTGTATGCTATCTAAAACCTGGTAAGACATAGTGGTCTATACCATGATGTGTCTGGTTTAACAGTGACCAGTGGGAGATGACGGAACACTTTCTTCTCAGGCTGGCAGGTGACACCAGACTGGGGAAACTGGACAATGCACTGGAGAGCAGGGCTGCCATCCAGAGGATCTGGGGCATGCTACAGGAATGGGCTTTGTGCAGTTCAGCCTGGACAAACAGTGAGCCCTGCCACCAGGAAAGCAGAGCCCTGGGCAGCAGCCTAGGCTGGCCACCGCCAGCCTGGGTAGCAGCTCTAAGGAAAAATCCCTGGGGCCCTGGGGAACAGCGAGCTGCACAGGAGCTGTGCCTGGCAGCATTTGGCACTGCAGGAGCAGGAACTACTAAAATGGCATTTGTTCTCTGATTAGTAGTAGTTTGTTTACATTGGAAAAAATATAGCACTCATTTATTTACATTTACTTAAATGTATATCTATCCTGTTTGTGACTCCTTGTCTTACCTGTGAGGAGCAGAGTATTTTTTCCTGATTTATACAGGGGAGTAAAATCGTCTTATTTTCCATAACTGCATATTTCTAAAAGACAATGAAAACCTCTCTACCAACCTATGGCTTTGGAAGGAGATCACCTAAACAGCATTCTGAGACTAGAGTCAGGAGACTGGTGAGATTCCTTCACTGGGAAGAAACAGTAGTGTGACCTGTGACTGCTTACACTCCATCAGTTAAAGAAAGCTGGAAGGAGGAGAGCCTGCATGCTGCAATTGCTGTACATTTGGATAGAAGAGAAATAAAAAGTGATGTATTTGAGATGGTAGATAACAAGAGAGACCTCAGTGGGATCTGAAAAAAAAAAAAAACCTGGCTTCTGACAGAGGAAAAAAAGTAGAAGGTTCCTCTTTCCCTTCCTCTGGTGCTAGCCTTGCCCTCTCTCAGATTGAACACTAGTAATGGCATTTTGAGCAATTTATTAACTTTAATTTAAAAAGGTGTTCTTTTACTAGCTACAAACATACTTTGTAACTTTATAATCCTGCATGGTCTGTAACTTTATAATCCTGCATGGTCTGTAGTGTTGACTCTTAGAATGTCAGTAAAACTATTTAATGAATTTTAATGATGTAATAAGTTATATGGTCCAAGAACGTAGACTGAATATGATTTGGAACAAAGCATGACTATCTGAATGCAAATTTGGAAGTCAGAGCAATTCAGCTTTGAAAAATACCCACAGCTTGGTGGGATGAATGACATTCCTTTTCTTGACAGTCTGTAAACAATAGGGACTAATAGCGAGGTACTTAATTGGCTCTTTCCTAGCTTATTCCCCTGTGCTAGCATCAACTGAAGTCAGGAACAAGGTCTATGCAGAACATGGTCTTGAACTGTATTGATTTGTCTTTCCTTGTTAACAAGTATTTACATATGATTTCACAAATAGAGGTATTTAGTTTTGGGAACTGTTTAATTTTGGTTTACTTACTGGAATATAAAATGTCACAGAAACGCACAGAAGATCTTATTTTCAAAATATAGTTGCCTAGCAAAAGATTTTATCCCCGGGGACTTTGTCTGGATTAGAACAGAGATGTGAGTGTTGCCAGAATGTAATTTTGGTGTCTGGACAGTGGCAAACATGCTGTCGAGACACAGCTAACTGACAGTCAGGAAAGCATGGAGGTAATGCAATATTTTGCATAGTAGCCAGATTTCACTTCCAGAACAGCAAGTTTAAATTAACTCCTACATTTTCATATTTCATGTAGATTTGTTCTTCTTTTAGGTGATACTATTTTGGAAACATCATAGAACAAGAAGATAGCGAAAATAAAATTGAGTGCAACTTTTCTGTTTCAGTAATTGTAGCTTGAAATTAACAGATACACAGAAAAGCTTCAAAGACTGACTGAGAGACAAACTGTAGCTGCACTGTACTGGAAAAAGGGAGGAATTTAAAGATTCAAAATTTCTAAACATATGAAGTTTCCAAACCAGCTTCAGCACAAGAAAATGTAAATCTGTGTACCTTGAGATCATACTGACAAGGAAGGCTGTATCTGTTGCTGTTACAAAAAGTCAGCTAAAGTAATTTTGATTAACAAAGGCTGTGAAGAGTCATGGAGTTAATGGCATCCTGAAAGGCAGGGCATATCAGTTAGATTTAACTCCTCTGTAGAAAGTAGTTCATAAATAAAATCTCAAGATCTCCTGACAAAACATTTTCTGAGAAAAGTAAAATTATAGGTGTATGCTTGACAGTAAAATTTATACTAGAAGCAGTAAAAATAACTTTATTAACATAAACAAGTCAACTATCCTAATCCCTTTCAGAACTCCTAAGCTTCTCAATAAGATGAATTCTGGACAAGAAAGTTATCTGGCATATAATTTAGTCTTGGGAGAGACCCTTGTCAGCATCTTTTTGAACAATACCTTCAAGCAAAGGATATTAGAAAGGTTTGTAAAACTTCTGGTGTAATGCAGTTATCACAAAGGCTGAATTTTATTGCAGTTTTAGATGAAAAACATAATGAAAATAGGTATGGAAAGGGTTATTTTTTTAGGCTAACACAGTTTGTCAATTATTTATCACATTTCATGAAATTCAAAGGGCATTAAATGAAGGTAGCTGTACTGGCTCCTGTGTCAGGTTACTGTCTGACACCCAAATAACAGAAAAGGACCACTTCTTCATGTCTTTGCCACCACGCATTGTACGCCTGGTGAAAGCTGTCAATAATTGTTGGGCTTTTTTTTTTCCTTCCTGAATGCTCATAGGTGACTTCAAACAGTCCTGGTAGTACAGAATCAATACCGTAGCGCCAGCAGCCATGGCAAAACTGATCATCATTGCATTTACTCTTGATCGGGTTACACTCTTTCCTCCCAAAGCCACTAAAAATTCCAGCAAGTGCAAGCTGCATCTCCTTGGCAAGTTCTTTCCACCCTCAACAAGCATCAAACATGTTTCATTTTTTTTCCCTTCATGGGAGGGTGCTATGGCTAAGAAATAAATTAAAATAAAAACAGGCAATGAAAGAAAAGATTGCCCAGTCTTTATTTAAATGACATCAGAACACTGTTTCAAAACACTGAATTAGCACCTCAGCCTGCTAAAACTGGGTAAAAGTCAGTAAGTAGGAGAAATAGACCATGAAAAATTTTGGGGTTACTATCACAGTAAACAATATACCCTTCCCATTATTTTCTTCCCTTCTCAGACATGCACACATGTGTAAGCTTGCACTCAGAATGAAGACAGAGCTATAAAAAGGTGTGATATAATATAGACACATTTAGCCTACCCTTTGATTAATCAACTGAATGCCTCATTTTTAGTTTAACTCATTCAGCATTTCTGATTTTGTTATGTCATTAAATATGACATTTCCACATTTGGAAAAAAATGTCATTAGAACGATACACCTACTGCAGCATACTGCCTTTACTAAACAGAAATCATGATTGACTGACAGCTTGAGCCTCAGTAGGAATGATTTTCAGTAAGTAGGAAATACATAACTGGGTAGTGGTTTTAAAATATTTGGAAAAAAGCAAAGCCAACCATTTTTTTTCTATTTTCTTTCTCTTATGAATAATTAATCCTTTCTCTGTTACATGGCATATGTGTTTTTAAAATGTTTTCTTATTTTTTAACCTTGTATCTCACCCTATGTTCACCACAGAATAATGCTAAAACAACTCATTTATCACAGTTTGTCTCAAAAGAGCTGTATCACTTATTAGGCAAAGTGACATGTATTATGAGTCTGTTCTTAAAGATCTATTCATGTTCCTCCTTTTGAGTGTATAGTGTCAATGGGAAGGTGAAGAGCACGATAATTAAAGAAATTTTAGAAAAGAAGACAGTTAACTATAGTCACTGCTCCTAGTTCACAGCCATTACAACTCTTGCTGTAGGATTTCTATTCTTGGTATGTCTGAAGTCCTTTATTAGTATTTTTTAATAACTTGGAGGAAAGAAAACCCTTAGGTAAATACCTGTGAAAGTTACAATTCAAATAGTCGATCAAGTTCTGAGCCTAGATTTTTCAGGGTCAGGTAACTGCGTTAGACAACTAAACCCCTGGTCAAGCTAAGGAATAAACTGTTCCTTAGATTCACACCCTTAAATGTGAGTGCTGGTCTTCCTTTGATAATAATTCAGAGCTAGAAATCGAGGCTAAGCTCTCAGCTGGTAAAAAAAAAAAACCCAACAAGAACAAATAATGCTAACAGAGGACTTTCTTCTTCCAACAATAGAATTTATACAAAACTGCTTTAGATTATCAATACTGTAAGAAGAAACATATAGGAAATGACTGTTCACTAAAATGACAATGAAAAGGTCTTTTGTACCATTGTAAAATCTTCACGATTTTTAAAAACAAAGCTCATATGTATAAATAATTTATAAATGATTGAATTTTATTTTTTTAAAATTTTTTAAAAAAATGTCAATATTTGATAAAAGCTAAACATTGTAAAATTATTTTTTACATTCTAAAAGAAAGTTATACTGTCATAATAATATGCATGGCTTAGAAAATTTTATTCATTGTCAGTGTAGGTTTTTCCCCTTTTATTTTTGCTTCTGAAATCTGTCAAAGAACATTCTTTCAGAGAGAGATTTCTGTTCTGATGAACTGATGAATTTCTTAAAACCTGTTTCACTGAAAAATTCCTCATCAGCTCTACTGCTGATACTGCCACTAATGGACTAATTCAGGCACTTATGCAAAGCTCCCCTCTGTGATCCTTTGAGGAGAGCACAAGCTGCTCCACCAGGCAGTTGTTCTCAGTGGAGTGTGGAGTGATGGCCTTTTCTCTTCCCTCCTCTGTTTGTGCTTTGGGGCTATGCAAAGCGGTTAGGTGTATCTAACTCATAACTGCATTTGTGCAGACTTTTTCACCTATTAATGGTCCTGTCTGTTGTTACTGAGCAGATCTAGTGATGTATTTTGGCGTGTGCTCCAAGGCTTCTTAGCAGTGTCACTGAAGAAACATAATATTGCCAAGCAATAACATCTCACAGGCAGCCAAGAGCCATCACTTACAGCATTGTTCTTATTTACGGTACTGCTGAGTTTATGTGCCAGGTGTAGCTAAGCTCCACTAGGAGTTCAACTTGAACATTAATTTATGTTTGTGTTTTTTTCTTTTTTTTATACCTAATGTATTTCCATGTTTGCATTCCCTGTTTCTACTCAACACCATGGATCATTCTGTACTACTCCACGAAAAATAGATGGAATCATGCCCAGTAATTTCAGTAGAAAACTCCCCATAAAGATACAAATAGAAAAAAACTCTTATTTTTATTCAGAAAGAAGGCAGGGAGTATCCAACATGTAAGTTCCCTCTGCAATTTACTAGGATGTTTAGCCAGATTTTACATATTTGCATGGCTAAGATATCAACCTCCTAAATGCTGGGAAAACTGAATTAAAAGACACTGGTCTATGAATCCTTTCCACTCACTATCTGATAAACTCTTTCTACTGGTGTGAAAGGATTTCTGTGCTAGCATACACTCAAATGTAACATTTATCATAATATCAGAGAGTAATTCGAGTGGCTGTGGACATGAAGAATCTATTCTGTTGAAAGGAAGAACTGTCAGTGCAATATGAAAGGAGTTCAGGAAGAAAATGTATGTCATTGTAAACACTGTTTGCTGTGAGGTTATGTATTGTGTGATCTCCTTCAGACATGCGAAAAGACAGGAATAAATGCAACCATTAAATCTACTGAATAGCATATCTCTCCTAAAAGTTTTGTGTAAATCATCCAGTCCTTAGGAATTCTGATAACAGTATTTTTCTTTTCCATTATATATATTTTTAAATTAAGTATCATAGACAAACATTGTTTAGATTAAAACCTAATGTTATTTCTTTGAATTACCTTAAAGAAAAGTAGAATGTAGAAGGATATAATATGAATCTGAATTCTGTACCCAGTATGAAACTTTCCCATAGCACAGTCTAGTATTTCCAAATACCTGAATATCTGGTATATGTTATGCTCCTGGTGTCAAACAAAAATATATATCAACACTTTATAAAGGAAGTATTTAACAGCAACATAATTTTTGTCTCTAACTTCATTACGTAGTTAGTAGTCCTAAACTGGTAGAGGCACTGTTTAAGAAGTCTACTCCTTTCAGAGATACAACATAACTCTGAACAGTAAAAAGGCAGTCACTGACCAGGAACATGAACAATGCAACTTTTGAGATGGTTTATAGATTAGTTAAGAAGAGCTTTTATTGAACTTGAGATAGTCAAGCAAACAGTAACTTTTCATATTTTACAAAGTGTCTGTGAAGTATACCAATTATTTCTCTTCTGCTGGTACTGAAAAATGAAGCGGATGCTGAGTTCATCCTCAGCTCTTAAATACACTGTAATTACCCTAACTGCTTGTGGTTATATTTTTTTAGTTCAGTTTATTTTAAATTTATTTCTAAATTTTTTATTTTCATATTTTCAGTGACAAACCAGTATCATAATGAAATAAAATCAGACTATTTCTTCTGTTGACTGGATCAAGGTCCACATCGTGTGCAGACTATTCCTGTCTGGCTTCTGGTTTGGCTTCTAGCACTACTGCCATCCATAAATCCTAGCTACTTTTGCAGAAGGAAATGTTGAATGACCCTGCAGTTACTTTGTGTGAATACATGGGTAGGTGGGAATTTTGGATTGTGACGTGGTACGGCACGGCCTTCCCATCCACAAAGAAATTACTTATGTCTTCTGATTAAGCATTATCTGTATCTGTCTAACAAAAGAGCTTTTACTGTTCCAAATAAAAGACTAGCATGGAAAACTTTCACTACCTTGCCACTGAAGTTGGGGTAAAGATTGAACTTTTTTCCATATGATCGAACTTGAAGAGTCTTATAACACCTTGAAGGTGAAGAAATGAAATATAATCTTAGGTTTTGCTTAATACATACATGGAGGGAAAACAGTGGTAACTTTTTAACAAATCCTTTATTTCAGAAACTTGCCAGTTTTTTCTTTATGTTTCAAAATGAAAGTAATTTATATTTAAAAAGAAATGCAATCAATTTTCTGAATGAAATTATTTGGCTCTTACGTTCTCCCATCTTCAGTTTTTAGGTTATTTCATTCATTTTTTGGATCTGCTATCTTGTAAGTGTTCATAATATGTCTTTTAAAAATAAAGAAATGCTGTAAGCACGTTGAAGAACCCAAGAGTATTGATAACCCTTCTTCAATCATTGTGTCTCTGTCCTTTCTTTTGGGAGGAAGTGTCTATTCACTCTCAGTGTTCCCTAGATTATCATTAATGATCTACCATGGAGAAACTGTAATTTCTGGCTCCCTCTAATGGTCCTCTTTGGAATGATAGCTACACATTCAGATACAATATTTTATTTATAATTTTTTTCATGTCATTCTTGGGTATGAATATCATGGCTCTGGTCCTTTACTTCCCTTCTCTTTGGAGAGAGTGTTTGTGAGACACTTTTTAACTTTGGTATATGACCCTCCAACCAGCCACCAGCAGACCTCTAATACTTTATGTTCTTAAAATTGCAAATTAGCATTCTAGGGCTTTTTCTTTCCAGGTTTCCATAGCAACTCTTGTACAGCTTATTCATTAGAAAGAGTTCTGTTTAATTGATCTCCTAATGTATTGCTTAATAGTAACTGTTAAGCAGTCTTTTGTTTCCAGGTCATATTTAGGGTTCCCATATTTGCATAAAAGCATTTCATTAGCTGAAACCAATCATTATTAGTAATTTTCTTTTTTTACTTTAAAATAACTAAACCCTCATTGAGATTTTCTGAATAGCAAATATTTATATCTTGCTGAATGGGTTTTCTCTGTGAGCCTGGGTGCTTTGTTTCTCTGAGCAGCAAGAAAATTACAGAGCTTCAAAATGTTAATCAGGGAAGACAAAAAGAAAGTGGCTTTTTTTCCAATTGAAATGTAAATGCACAGTGATGATAACTATAGGCCACAGGCAATATTTGATGACAAAGTTGTAATGGGTAAATATCCTTTAAAAATCACAGTAATGTACTGCCCAACCTGAATACACAGGGATTTTTTCATGTTAGGCATAATAATGATTTTCTGACATCTTAGACTATGGAAGTTTAAAACCACAAAGAAGTCCTTTTTTTGCAGTATGGTGCTGTCCAAAACTCTTCCCACTTCAGTTTAGTCAATTCGGTGAGTATTTTTACATTCAAATATATTAATTCATTTGGTTCTGCTTGAGTTGCAAGATGATTTTTGGTTTACTGGGGTACATGAATGTCAAACAATTCACCCAGAGTCACACGAGGACATGAGTCCTGACAACAGAAAAATTCTGTTCACCAAGAACAATATTTAAGTTCTTTCTGGATAATAACTGCTGTGGAAAACAAGATATATAGTTTAAAGCAACTTCTTAAAACACCTTAAAAGGAGCTAACCCCTCAAACTTTTTTAAGCCTGAAAAGAGTAGATAGAACTTGCTTCATACGGCTCGATTAAAGTAGATACTATGAGTCTGGTTTAAAAATTCACAAAAATTGATTACAAATCTGGATATTCTAAAATATTTTTTCTTTCATTTTCTTTCAATAATCTTTCTGGTTTTCCCCAGTGCTTACAGTTTATGGTTTTCAAGATTTTCTCACAAGCATGAGGCATTTAAACCTGAATCTTTTACAGTTTTGTTATTTTTAAATGAGACCTGATATTCTCAAGCACAGAACTTCAAGAAAGACCCATGAAAATAGAATATATGGAATCATTTCTAATGAATTCCCAAGACTCAGCAGGCATTACATGTTTCTAAAAACAATTAATTCCCTTCAGATCTCAAAACATTCATAAGCAGTTGTTCCTCTGAGTAGTCCAAAGTAGCATGCAAAGCTTGAACAAAGAACACAATGTTGGGAAAAGAATTGAGAGGGTCTGTAGTGAAAAAGAAAGGAAAGCTATTGTGTTTGACCTTGTATTTCCTAATAAAATACTGGTAAAATTTCTGTTGTAATTGCTAATGTTTAGATATTATGGTGAAGGCATCCAGAAAGAGAAATAAACGCCATTAATAGTTACAATAAATCATAGGACAAACTTAGTTCACCAACTTAAAGACCCTAGTTGTTGTCTATACTGAAGAATACATGAGTACTTCTTGCCAACTGATAGTTTTAAAACAGCTAAAATGCATCTCTAAAGCAGAAGTTATTTGATATGTGATTTTCAGGAGTTCCAGGTATCTTGTTCTATGTTCCATCTATTTTCTTCCGTTTTGTAAGATGTCGGTATGGAGAAAAGCTGTGCCAAAAATGTTCCTGAGAAACTCATTCATTGGCACAGACATAAGGTAAAGCATCAACTGAGACCATTTTGTG
Organism: Falco rusticolus; assembly: GCF_015220075.1. Lineage (NCBI taxonomy): Eukaryota > Metazoa > Chordata > Aves > Falconiformes > Falconidae > Falco > Falco rusticolus. The sequence continues at coordinate 66,816,288 of NC_051210.1, read as the reverse complement.
TATATATGACAATGATTTTAGTAAATAGTGTTATGGTTTCACATGGTTTGTTTGCATGAATAAGAGGTGACTTTGCATTGATAACCCAAATTTTTTAGTGCTTTGCATATTCCCTGAGGTGCCTGTTGAAGACTGAGGATCGCCTTACTTTAAAGTCATCAGGAGCATCAAGGAATTACACTACAGACTCAGGTTCATTACCATGAATTTTTTAGAATTTTATAGAAGATGAGGATAATTTGTAACATTTATAGATTTTGAATTATATGTTTCAGACACGTGAAAGTAAAAGATTATTATTTTTCTGCTAATCATGAAATAACTTCAAAAAAATTTCCCTGTAGGGGTACTATTGATGATGACAGTCTCACAAAAAAATGATTCTTCATTTATATTTTAAATTGCTTTCCTACTCTGCCTTTGATTTTTTTTTCCTTGCAGTTTGAAAGACTTTGAGTATAGTGACAGAGTATTAACTGTATAGTCTTCAATGATGCCCACTTTTTCTTAGTTTTAGAAATCTGCCTTTTGAAACCAGCCTCAGCAGTAATATACTAGCTACTACAGGGCAATCAAACATATTGAACAAACCCAGTAGCTTCAGGGCAGTTATACATGCTTAATCATGTTGTTTGCTCCTACAAAGAGGGAGAGACATAAGAAGAAATGAAGCACAAAGTAGCCAAAGATGTAGGTTCTCTTAATACCTTTCTTCAAATGATGTATGTGTGCCCTTAGAAGTCTCAGTAATTTCAAGACTTGGACACTACCTGTTGGCTACAGAAAGAAGGAAATAATCTATGTACTCAGGTATGGTTCTTTTCTAGCAATTTATTTGCTCTGTGAAGTTCAGTGGACTACTTCCATTTTGGTTTTGAAACAAAGTGTGTGTGAGAGGGGACGCATTGATGGCACACATATAGTTGGCCACATCTATCTGTGCAAATACAGAGTGAGATTATTTTGTGTAGAACTGTTATTCCTACACAAGTCTTAGCAGCAGAAGAACATGGAAGGCAGTATAAAGATCCAAACTGGCCATCATTAAAAAACTTCATTTCAGAGGCCATGTAGTCGGCAACTGTGGTAAAGCTGATTTGCCCTGCTGATCCATAAGGCTGAATAGCTTGAACCCAATACTGCACAACGCATCACAATGGCTCTCAGACTGAATGTTCCTTGTGTCTGGTCTTTTTAGTTCTTCCTGAAGTATTCCCCTGCATGTTAGGCTCCACAATTATAGGTGAGCCCATGTCTCAGGTATAGTACTGCCTACATAATTATCTTCCATTCTCGCTTCTTCACAAAAAAATATGATCCCAGTGAACTCTATTGACAGCATTAACCAGGGCTCCCTGACTATAACAGATTAGGCACATAATTTTATAAATAAGAACAACTAAATGCAGATGAAAGGTGAGTCCCACAGCCTATGAATCTTTAGAGCTATCTATCAAAGAGAATAAAAAGTCTTATCCATATTGGGTAGCTACTCAGCACTTCCAGTGAAGCTACCTAGAACTTGATTTCCAGGTAAAGAACCTCCAATACATCATCCCTTTTTGCACCAAGACAGTTGTTCATACTTGGAACAATTTTTCTTTTATTCTGTTATTGTATTTCATTACGTTTAAATACTTAGCAGTTACACATATTGTGTGAGCAAATTTTGAGGTCATCATTTATGCTACTTGACTCTTTAAGCCCTTGTAAATATGGGACTCAATAAATAAGGCAACTGAAATTTTGAAATCCATTACAATAGAAGATAATCTGAAATGGATAGTCTACATCCTCTCATTCTTCCTCCTGTGAATGATACTCTCTCAGTTTACTACATCCTCTGCTGTTTTTTTCTCCTTGTATTTCCAGGATCTAGTCCTAGCATTGATCCTTTCCGTTAGACAGCGCTAAGGCTACTGCTCTAATAAGATTTTCTATTAAGCATCCAGATTGATCAAACACTCAGGGTTGCACTGTTGTCTAGGGTGCCAGTTTGGCAATATTTTCTTCTTCCTTCCTCTTTCAACTAGTAAAACATTATTATTTCATCATGAAAAGGACAGAAAAAAACACCTCAGACAGCTTCCATTAGGAGCACAATGCTCATTTCTAAACAGTCACAAGGTGACAATACTGCATACATATTCCAGAGAATATTCACTCTGTTTAGGCAACTTTGACATCCTGTGATACGGTGATTGGTGTACCTTCAGTGAGATGCTTCAAAAGAGGTATTTTCAGAGGAAGAAAGAGATAGAGCTTTTAGCTGCATGCTTAAAACTAGTGATCCGGCACCATGTGTTAGGGTAACGTTTGCTCTAAATTTGGCCAGACACCAGTTGAAACATTTTAACTACTCTTTTCTCCTTTTTGGTACAAAAAAGTTAGGTGAAAAACAGGAAAAAACACCAAAGAACTACTGCTTTTTTAAAAGTTGCTGTTTTATAAAAAAAGTGAAATTTATAAGCTGTGGTTATTTTCCAGAATGACTTCCTAATGATTGCCTTAATTGCATTGCTGGCAGAGTATGCAGTTTTTATTAATCAATAAGACAATGGTCCTTATAATAAGATTATACAAGCAGCAACTTATCATTATCTCATCATCAATCTGTAAATCTGTTTCCCATTATTGAGATCTACAATACTCTGTAGGTTCCTCAACAACAATATTGTACAACTACAGTGTTTGTCATAGCATAGGTGTTTTCACTGTTGTATGTGGTTTAATTTCCTTCCTAGATAAATAAATAAATAAAGAAGCATATACATATATATGTATATGCGTGTGTATATATACATATATATGTATATATATGTATATATACACACATATATATATACAAATTTACATATGTGTGTATACATATATATAGCTTCCTAGCAACTTCTGAGCTGAACTTGGTATGTAAGGTGTAATGAGTCCGTGGCAGCAACATCCACCATTCCTGCTGATTTGGTTTCCCCACAGAAGCTCTAATGTTTAAAGTTATACATACATATATGTCCTGATAGACCACTGCTCCTGGGCTGGGCATGAAAGGGAAAAAGATTCCTCGTGTTTTCCACTTCATTGTCTGCAGATAAACTGATGTAATATGGTGCAGGTGCTCTCAACTAACACCTAATATGTTGAGAACCTTCCAGAATATTATACTGTGCATGCCCATGCAGAAACAGCCAACTCAGAAGGGGCTGTGTGGTTTAAGCCAAGAACTGGGTGTTCTGCACCCAGTCCTATAAGTAATAGGGCTCCTGGATGTGTGAGGGTTTCTGAGGCATGTCAGGGCTGATGGTGGGGTGGGGAAGCCCTCTGGCCTGTAACCTGCCAGCTGGGGCTGCCTTGTTGGCCCCTAACCTTCTTTCCTTGGCTATGCTGTGTCTCCCATGGAGCAGAAAGTTTGTGTGACTCATTAATGCCAAATATACTTGCGACTGAGGGCTGTCGTATCTGATCTTATTCAGTCACGGCCCATCACTTTCATCTCAGACTGTGGCAGCATTCTGAGAAGACAATTTTTTCCCCAAAGACAAAAGAGATTCAGTGTGGTAGGTACTAATCTGAGGGCAATACACATGAAGTATGTATGTTTTTCTTTTACTTCCACTCTTCCTGTACCTCAGCAGACTAACATCTCAGAAAAACATATTTCTGTCATTCCTGTAAAGGCAATCCAAGGAAGAAGTACCTTCCTGGGGCAGCAAGCTGGCCTCCTGCCCAAGGCAAGTACCTGTTTGAGAAGCTGACAGTGCGGCTGTCTTCTAGGTGGAGTCACAGTAAAAGCAAACCAGTGGGGTGTAAGCACATTGCTGTTTTCATTGGACAGTTCTCGCACTCCTACACTTTTAATTATGTTTTACCATGAAACTTGCTAACTTTAAGCTTGGCTTCTAAGGAACAGGTAGAGGGTTTAAATGCAGCTCTAAATCATCAAAGCTTGAAGTAACAGCATTCAAATGGGCATTCAAAATGTAAAACTATCATGTAAATGAGCTTAGTAGCAGAGATATTTCTAAAAAATAATATAAAAAAACCCCAAACCAACAAAAGGCAAGCAAATGCTTGTGTATCCAAGTAAGTCCACCATATTACATTATTTTAAGTAACAGGTTTCCACCTTATCTTGTCTCTTCTTAAATTAAGAAAAGAAACTTAGGGAAAGAATTAAGTAACAGCAATAGTATTTGAAATTCTGTGATATACTATGATCACAGCATAATTATCTAACTTAGACATAAGTGGTGACAGAAATAAAAAAAGTCTGCAGCCACTCCATTTTTCCTCTAGGAAAACCAGTTCATGCTAGAAATGGATTAATGAAACCAGGTCTCCTATAATTCTCCAAAAGGCATCACTGCAACTTGTCAAAAGCCTGACTCACCTGTGTCCAGTTCCCACTTACTCTGAGAGGTTTCCCTTCTTTGCTTGCAACTTCCAATTTAACAGCTTTAGCCATTTATTTTTTTAAATCTGAAATAAATTCTCAGTTGATCCTCTGTCCTCTTGTCTTAGTCCAACATCAAAAAAGTGTTTTGTCCTGTTTGCTCATTTCCTACAATCACTGTTGAAAAAAACCCACTCTTCTGTGATCAGTTTACTTATGGTTACCCAGGATCAGAACTGTAAAAGTCCTCTTTTACACCCTTCCAGTGTTTCTGTATTCTTCCATAGCCAATTACTATTTGTATCTATGCTAACCTCTGTTCATTTTTGATCTTTTCCTGATTTATTGTTCATGATCTGTGTACTTCATCCAGGTACATTACCAAGATAATTGCTGCCCTGCTCAATATGAAGAGAACCCAGTGTTGTCTTCTGCTCTCTGAAATCAGTACTGACCTTGTGTTGTGAGCCTGACCACAAGCCCATTGTGCATCGAGGACTTAGTGATGCACATAACAATTGCCCTGAGCAGGCACAGGTCCAGCATGGCCTTAAGACTGGTGCTGTTCTGCACAAATTAGCCAGCTCATTGTACAGGAGGTCTGCAGGCAGCTTCTCCCTCCATACCAGCAACTAAATCACCTGCATGGCCTTGCCTTTATCTAACAGCACAGCAAGACACTCTCATGTGAACATCATTTTCATATAAATAGAACTGTTTCCTTATAAGAAAATAATTTAATAGATTGAAAGACCAAAAGGGAAGAATTTCTGCTATGGATGAGTTCTGCATGTTATGCTACATGTGGGTGAGAGTCCTGTTTGATGCTCCACTGCCCAGGCAGGGCTCCCGACACTTTAAAGGGATGCAAGATTATCTGTGTTCTCTTCTCATGGTGTTAGCTTTAATAAATAGCATTTTAAATGTCACTTCTAAGAGCTAAGACTCTTAGCTGCATTTCTTACTGGGCTTATAATGAACTGGTACCTCCTGGTACAAAACAACTTTCATGGAAAGTGAAGAAATATGAAAGAAAATAATTCTAATTTGCTTTTGGGGGAAAAAAAGTGTCAGAAAAGGCTTGAGTCCTTGGAATTCAGAAAAGTTTACCTGTCTGGCTGTTGAGGAGAAAACCTGTTCTTTCAGTTGTATCAAGACACCACAAAGATATAGAATGTTTGGGTAAGTAACTGAATTACACAAATATTAGGAGAAAAAAAATGTAGCACCTTTAAAAATGGACCATTTTAAACTACAAACCCTAGTGTTTCAGTATTTCTCATAGCTAAGATTTATGATTCAGTACAAGTAGAACACAGCTGTGATCAGATTTGGTGACTAAATGAAAAATCTTTACCTCTGTGAAGTTGGAAAAGAACCACCCATTGGTTTTCATGAACTGACAACTGATGACAAACCAATGACAGAAAACAGTCCCTGCAAATATACAGTAGTGACATACATAACTGAGGTTAATGGACTGACCTAAAAAAGTGATTAAAAATCATATAGAGAACAAAGCCAGAAGAAAACATAGAAATGCACCTCCTTACACCAAAAGAATATGCTGGTTGCAATTTCGGTTGATTTAAAATAAATTTATAGCTGCAATAAGTGGTCTCTTACAAGCAGAGAGAGATATTTGATTTTGGTCATTGCCATTTGGAACACCACTCCTCTAATCATATACTTAAAAGTGTCAATCCATTAGAAATCTAATGTGCTGACACTATTCATCCAAGGGAAAGGAAAATAAGAAGTGGCATTAAAATAGGCATACATTTTTGCAAGTGCAAATGGTTTTGGAACTAGAAGATAGCTATTCAATGTGTAAATAGTGCCAAAAGGCTCCATTAATGGGTAGGCACTATCACATCTTTGAAAGAGATTTCTACTTTGATAATTTGTTTCCACTATGAATAATTTAACTGAATTTTCTGAGATTGGACCCTGATCTGCTCCAGGTGAGACCATTTCCAGGTGAAAACAGTTCCTTTTCTTTAGTGATGAATTTCTGGCCAGTGAGGTCATGTCATTAGCTTAACTCAACAAAGTCCATGTACTGGGTGGGCATCTAAAGAAAGATGAGAGTCCTGTCAACAAGACATAAACAAAACCTGAAGGTTTTTCAAAAGCCAGGGGAAGTCTGATATGATACTGAGGAAAGACAGATATTTTGGTGTAATAATTCAGGATTAGATGGGATGACACCTTTCTTTCCCAGAAAAACTAACAATCTTTCAAATGTGATGAGAATAAATACTTTTATTTCAAGCTTTAACCTATAGACACTGTATTTGCCTCCAGGAGCCTGTCTTGATTTGATTGTAGGAGCACAAATTGATGATGACAAGCCATGCATAAAATTTTGTATAAATAAACATTCACAATATAACTACCAAGTGTTTACAGATTGCCAAATGTCTCCCAGAAGATGTCATTCATATGAGCTGTTCTTTCTCTCCTTTATTTTAAAGGTTATATCAAGTTTCATTATCTTTTTCTCCAAAAAAGTTCATGGATGTGTTTTATGTTGGTCTAATAAAACTATTGCCTCCTTAATAAAGCCAGCAGAAATGAGAAAACAGGTTCCATAAATTAAATGTTTATCTAAAAATAGCTTAGAAAATGCCACAAAATTAATGAACAGTAATACAAAAGCAGAAAACACACAATAAAATTACTATTGATAACATCTTGCTTTTTATTTACGTAAATTGGTACATATTTTATGGTAAAATGCTGACATTCTACTGAATTTTATAATCTGTGTTTGTAATATTCTGAATGTATTTGAGTGAAGTTGTGTCAGTTACGTTTGTGAAAAGATTTAGAAAAAAATGGATTTGTACTTAGATAACACTCGAAAGAGAAAGGTCTTAAAAGTTCTGTGAATTGTTTGCTCAGATTATCTGTTATAAATATACTTCTGATATTGTTTTTTGAAATGTGATCACCATCTTGCAACTATTTTATATTCTTAATGTAGAAGCACTTAGTAGTCAAATTTATCGAGATGTACATTGGAAAAGCTTTGGGCTCATTCCATGAATGGAGATATTTGAAAAAGCTGTACTCAATTAAAAATACAAAACATTATATAAAGTATACAACAATGCAAAAATAATTCATGGTGTAGAGCTATTTACATTTGGCAGCTTTAGAGTGGCCTTCCAAAGACATATTGTCATCATGCTTTTTTAATTCCAAAAAGGATCATATCACACATCTCTTTAAAAAAATTAGAAAATGCATTTTTAAATCGTATGACTTTCAGAGGTATGTTAAAAAGATGAGATTTAGTTTGCAACACTCTTCCTATATCAATGCAGCATAATCCTTTCATTAACACTTGTATACCATTATGACTTGGGGCAGAATTTAGCACTTGAGTATACTCTCTCCACAAATTTCTTAAAAAAGAAGAAAAGTACATAATT